>NC_084558.2:16820827-16893327 GCF_033978685.3 Nerophis lumbriciformis | reverse complement strand
CACAGACAATTGTGTACTCGCTCGGCTGCGTTGTTTTTTTCCGACCGCAATCCCAGGTCGCCGGTGTGAGAGGCAAGTGTACTGTCTAGCGAGCTAAAAGCGCAGGCAATCCCCCAGATCACCAGCACTATTCTTTTAAGTTGACTGTACTCTGTGCTTGCGCCCGTCGCAAAGGAGATGTAGTCATGAACAACTTTTTTTTTTTTAAATGGATGTAGGGCTTGGCGACATATCGAGTTTGTACGATATATCTTTAATCAAGATATGAATTAAGAAAATATCGTAATATCGATATCATTTATGTTGTTCCTTGTCCTCTCCCGCTACCCTCCACGGGCTACTAAAACTGACCGTTTACAGTACAGTTGTCATTCACTTCAATTTCAGTGAATCTCGCTCAAAAATTAATAACTTTATAAAAATATTTTCACCGGAAAATATATCGAAATGTACTTTTTCGTCCATATCGCCCAGACCTAAATGGATGCTATGTTTGCATTGTTGCTGTTCTGTTGAGTAAAATCATGTTGTTGTTTTTTCCAAACTGTGTTTTCTCCCTCAACCCGGGACAAAATTCCTCATAGGTTCCCTTTCTTTAAAAAATAAAAAGGAAGCACATGGTCAGGGGACCATGGTGTATGTGTGCATGCCTGCGTGTGAAAAAAGATCATACCAGATAATCGTGATCTCAATTCTAAGCATGTAAATTGGCATTCCCTTTTTTTTCAGAATAGTGCAGCACTCCACCAAAATGCACACAATGAGGCAATTATAAAGTCTTTTGTAAAAACGGAATGCAAAGGGGGCTTTTTAACACACAAAACCATTCTTATTTGCAAGGTTAAGATGTCTCTCTAAATCAGGGGTGTCAAATGTACGGCCCAAGGGCCGGATCAGGCCTGCGAAAACTCTCTTTGAACCACGTCTAAACTACTGTGATGTCATCTGGTGTAACACCTTCCCAAGATACCTTCACAAATTAGAATCCATGCAAAAGAAAATCATACAGGCCCTGTCATGGTCCAAGTTTAATGCCCCCACTCGACATCTATTCCATAATTATTATCTCTTAAGACTGACAGAGTTCAATATTTATCATAATGCTTGTCTAACCTATCAAGTCATCCACAGGCTGAATCTCAGGCTCTGTAGCTTGGTTCCTATCTATCGTCCCGAGCATGCCCACAACACTCGTAACTTTGACCTGATATCAGGTAAACATAGTCTACTGGCTTGTACTGCTCGAAGTGTTGTATGCAGGGGACCAAAGATTTGGAACCGGCTTGATGAGAGCCTCAGGATGCTGTATTCATTCTCCAACTTCAAAAAGAAACTGAAATCTTACCTATTAACCACCTATCTCTAATGCCTCATGTGGGGTAGACTACTGTTGGGTTGTGCGTGGTTGAATGAATGTATGTATGTACTGTATGTGTATGCTTGCTTTAGTACTCCTATTTTGTGTTTATCATATAGCGTTTTTATGCTTGCCACCATGTTTCAGCATTCCATGCATATACTGTTCTCTGGACCCCCTGCTAAAAGCTTCTTCTAGCTTATTTGGGGGACCCTTTCACTTACCAGCATCCTTAAATGATATTCACTACTGTTGTAATTGTAATATGGTATTGTGAATAAACTTGAAACTTGAAAAAAAAAAAAGGTGTTATCCGGCCCGCGGGATGAGTTTGCTAATTACAAAAATTAACCTGAATTTTTTTAATGAAATAAACAGCTGTTCTAAATGTGTCCACTGGATGTCGCAATACCAATTCTTTGTAGATGATGCTACATATGTACAAAATAAACCACATGATGTTAGTACATCAGTCGAAGAAAATGAGCAAACTACATAAATAACATCCTGTAATTGGATTTTGATATCATTTTTTTATCTTGATAGATTGAAAATGAACACCAATGAGTTGACTGATGAACATTATCACATCATTTATTCAGAAAGTATAAATAACGAGAAATAAAGATAGAATACTATTAACCGCAACATTTAAATGTGAAAACAACCCAACAACATTATGATTTGTACAATTTCAGAATGTGCTTGTTCTATTTGGGACGGTGTGGCTCGGTTGGTACAGTGGCTGTGCCAGCAACTTGAGGGTTGCAGGTTCGATACCCGCTTCCGCCATCCTAGTCACTGCCGTTGTGTCCTTGGGCAAGACACTTTACCCACACCCACACTGGTTTAAATGTAACTTAGATAATGGATTTCACTATGTAAAGCCATACTTGCCAACCCTCCCGATTTTCCCGGAAACTCCCGAATTTCAGTGCCCTTCCGTAAAATCTCCCGGGGCAACCATTCTCCCGAATTTCTCTCGATTTCCACCCGGACAACAAAATTGGGGGCGTGCCTCAAAGGCACTGCCTTTAGCGTCCTCTCTCACCTGAAAAGGAGACTATTATATATGTCTCCGTTATCTATAGGTTTATCTATAACCCATAAAGTAGTCAGGCACGGAGCTATTTCTCAGCGTGTGTTTATTCCAGCCGGCACGTTAATACACTGACACACAACATCCGGATTCCCATCATGCATTGCTTCAAAACCACGGCAAGTAGTAATGTCCAAAAACATAACAGAGACGAAGCAGAAGAACGAAGAAGAGACATGGCGACGACGAGTAAGAAGAAGAAGTACGCTTGCAAGTTCCAAAATGATTGGAAAAAATAATTTCAGTTCATCCAGGACAGCTCGAAGGGGAAGGGGTATGCTGCCTGCAAATTTTGTAGATCAGACTTCTCCATTGAACACGGTGGCCGAACGGATATACTCATTCATGAACGGATTATTTATATATATATATATATATATATATATATATATATATATATAAGAAATAGGGGTTACCCACATATGCAGTCCTCTCCAAGGTTTCTCATAGTCATTCACATCGACGTCCCACTGGGGTGAGTTTTTCCTTGCCCTTATGTGGGCTCTGTACCGAGGATGTCGTTGTGGCTTGTGCAGCCCTTTGAGACACTTGTGACTTAGGGCTATATAAATAAACATTGATTGATTGATTGATTGAAATACTTGAAAATATATACACCCCCCGCTACCCCATCTCCCGAATTCAGAGGTCTCAAGGTTGGCAAGTATGTGTAAAGCGCTTTGAGTCACTGGAGAAAAGCGCTATATAATTCACTTCACTGTTTTTAAACAAAGAAAACAATCTGAAGTTGTCTTTATTTTTAAGTTATCGTGCCGTGAATTTTCCAGTCCGGCCCACTTGGGAGTACATTTTTCTCCATGTGGCCCCCGACCTAAAACGAGTTTGACACCCCTGCTCTAAATGAAGAACCGTTCGGTAACCGAAAGAACCGACTCTTCTTTGGGAGTCAAGCCAAAAGAGCCTAAAGAAGACTGGGAGTCTCCCAGCCACACCACGTTATAAATGTTGCAAAACTGGAGTGAAAGTGTTGTGTTTAACGCACCTCTTCGATGTGCTTTCTAAAGGACTTTTCTCGCTCGTACTGAGTAACGAGCTGCTCGTTGTCCTCCTTCAGCAGCTCGATCTCCACTTCGTGCTCCTGGTTGACAGCGAACACCGAGTCCAAGTTCTCCAGCACGGCGACGACCAGCGGCATCAGCTGCTTCACCACGTCCTCGTCGTACCTCCCGATGAGCCGCTCGAACTCGCGGTAAATAGAATTGGCCAGACCCGAGACCCGCTCGGACATCATGGTCGAGCCGCCAGAATCGTCCTGGTAGAGGACGACGTCGTCCAACTCCATGTCTTCTTCTTCACCTCCCCGGCTAACGTCAGCGAGCTATGCGCAAACTTCAGCCGCCTTGTTACCCTCCCAAGTGGCTAAAACATCGCTCAAATGTGATATGTTGTACGGAGGGGAGATCAAGTCCGTCCTTAATGGCCGTGTGCTTGCTGCACCGTTGACTTTAAGAGGTTCCTTTAGCCGTGTTGTTGTTAGCAGTGCTGAAAAGTATTTCCTTACCTCCGCTTAGTTTTACTGGCCAATAGGGCTGGGGTGACCGATACATATGTCGATAGTAATACCGTGATGAGAGCGATACTTCTGTTCATTTTATTTTCATACATCCATCAATTTTCTACCGCTTATCCCTTTTTATTCATATATGTATGTATTTTGTGTAGTTTATTCGAATTAATTCATAATGATGAAATAGTCACAGGGAATTATTTAACTATTTTGTCGATATTGAATTTATGGACAAACACTACAGCAAATTGTGAACACGTTTTTTTCCAGATTAGGAGACAAATTGGAAGGTTTTTGCTGTTAATTTTTTCAGAGAGCCAGCAGTTTACAGTATTTTATGTTTTTCCAAATATTTTAGATGCTGCATTTGTTTTGTTTGTGATTGTTTTAAAAATACATTGAATTATTTCAATATGTGTATAGTAAATCAATACAATATAGGAATTTCTACATTGGCCTGGAGGTGCAAAACAAAGTTAAAATTACAGAAAAGACAAAAACCAAACACAAAACAGTCCATCCATCCTTTTTCTACCGCTTGTACCTCTCGGGGTCGCTGGGGGTGCTGGAGCCTATCCCAGCTGCGCTCAATTTCAGAAAACACAAAAACAAAAGCCGAATCAACTTACAATTTCAGAATAAAAAAACAAAACACATTGCAATTTCAGGAGGGAAAAAAAAACATTAAAAGTTCAGAAAACACAAAAACAAAAGCCAACACAATTTACAATTTCAAGAAAGAAAACAAAACAAATCACAATTCCAGGGAACACAAAAACCGAAACAAAACAAATTTAAAAAAATTACGAAACAATTTACAATTTCAGAAGGCACAAAAACAAAAGATGAAACAATTTACAATTTCAGAAAAAATAACAAAAAACAAAACATATTAAAGTTTCAGAAAAAAGCAAAAACAAAACCTGAAAAAACGTACAATTTCAGAAAACAAATTAACAAAATACGAAACACTTAACAATTTCAGAAAACACTAAAACAAAAGCCGAAGAAACTTACAATTTCAGGAAACAAATTAACAAAATACGAAACACTTTACAATTTCAGAAAACACCACAACAAATGCCAAAACAATTTACAAATTCACAAACCGGAAAGGGAATGTCCCACTTCCGCTGGGTCTCCCTCATTCAGGCTCTGCGACATGAACAAATTGATTGGCTGATTTAGTTGTCAATCCAACTGTTTTGGGACGCTCCCTTTCCAGTTTATGAAACTGTACTGTAAATTGTTTTGCCTTTGTTTTCTTAAAATGTTAAGTGTTTTGTTTTTGTGTTACCTGAGATTGTAATGTATTTCATGAAATGTAAATAGCGTTTTGCACTTGTAGGCCACTTTTTTAAATAAAAATAAATATGTTTAAAAAATAATAAAATGTATTGAGATGCACCTGTATTTTGTTAAATTGTTCCCAAATAAAGTTGTTTATCAGAACAGATGTTAAAATTGTATGACTAAAAAAGAAAATCCCTAAAGTACTTGTCCTGTGTTGTATTTTGATTATATGCACGATCAATAAATTAAAGGCCATCCATCCATCCATCCATCTTCTTCCGCTTATCCGAGGTCGGGTCGCGAGGGCAGCAGCCTAAGCAGGGAAGCCCAGACTTCCCTCTCCCCAGCCACTTCGTCCAGCTCTTCCTGTGAGACCCTGAGGCGTTCCCAGGCAAGCCGGGAGACATAGTCTTCCCAACGTGTCCTGGGTCTTCCCCGCGGCCTCCTACCGGTCGGACGTGCCCTAAACACCTCCCTCGGGAGGCGTTCGGGTGGCATCCTGACCAGATGCCCGAACGACAGATGAGGTAAATTAAAGGCAAATCACAAAATCAATGAGTGAATGTAAAACAAAGTGACGTTGAGAAAGAGTCGGTATCGGCAATAGTAAGCCTGTATTTACTTGGTATCGAATAGATAAAAACCAAACATTGCCGTATTGCCATCCCCGACTGTCCAACAGAAGAGCCTCTGCTGCTGCATTCACTTGCAATCGGAAAAACTACATCTGAGCAGTCAACTCCGCCCAAATTTTAACATGGACTATCACGATGGATTAAACACTGTTGTGGCAAACGTTTATGGACGTTTTTAACTTAAAAACTTTGACCCAAACAACATATGTTAGATTCGCACCAAAACAATCAATTTAACGTACAGTTGTTTATAAATGTAAGTGTTTAAAACTCCAATCAGAGTGAGTAACTTCTATATTTTGTATGGCTAGCGTGATGCTTGAGTGTACCTAAAACTAAACTGATTATGAAGAGAATTCCATATAAAGATGTTTGCTGCAATTTAATTTAGAAGAGTCAGAGATTCGAAGTTTGAAATTACGGGTACAGTAAAGTGCATTGCCAGTGACGTCACACGCTAAAGAGGGATGGGAGGATGGAGGCAGGCTGCTAATCCGAGAATCCTCAAACATTGCAAACTAGCGATGTGCGATACCACTGATTTTCTTTCCGATCCGATACCATGTAAAATTCAAGTTCCAAAAACAATACTTTGTGCGACTATACCCGACGTGTCTGCTAATTCTTTTTAATGTGTGTATTTTCAAATAATAACATATCTAAAAAAACAGAGCAGAAAAAAGATCAAAGCATCGGCATGTAATGAGAAAATGTCTTTACACTAATAAATATTAATAATAAACTTGGTCACCTGTAACAAAAAGTACAAAAACCCAAAACCAGTGAAGTTGGTATGTTGTGTAAATGGTAAATAAAAACAGAATTCAATGATTTGCAAATCCCTTTCAGTTTATATTCAATTGAATAGACTGCAAAGACAATATATTTAATGTTCGAACTGAGAAACGAGATTATTTTTTTTGTGCAAATAATCATTAACTTAGAATTTAATGGCAGCAACACATTGCAAAAAAGTTGGCACAGGGGCATTTTTACCACTGTGTTACACGGCCTTTCCTTTGAACAACACTCAGTAAACGTTTGGGAACTGAGGAGACCAATTTTTGAAGCTTTTCAGGTGGAATTATTTCCAATTCTTGCTTGATGTACAGCTTAAGTTGTTCAACAGTCCGGGGTCTCCATTGTGGTATTTTAGGCTTCATATTGCGCCACACAATTTCAACGGGAGACAGGTCTGGACAGGTCTGGCCCCCCGACCTAAAACGAGTTTGACACCCCTGCTCGAAATGAAGAACCGTTCGGTAACCGAAAGAACCGACTCTTCTTTGGGAGTCAAGCCAAAAGAGCCTAAAGAAGACTGGGAGTCTCCCAGCCACACCACGTTAGAAATGTTGCAAAACTGGCGTAAAAGTGTTGTGTTTAACGGCAGGCCAGTCTAGTACCCGCACTCTTTTACTATGAAGCCACGCTGTTATAACATGTGGCTTGGCATTGTCTTGCTGACATAAGCAGGGGCGTCCACGATAACGTTGCTTGGATGGCAATAAAAAAAATGTTGCTCCAAAACCTATATGTACCTTTCAGCATTAATGGTGCCTTCACAGATATGTAAATTATCCGTGCCTTTGGCACTAATACACCCCCATACCATCAGATGCTGGCTTTTGAACTTTGTGCCTATAACAATCCGGATGGTTCTTTTCCTCTTTGGTCCGGAGGACACGACATCTCCAGTTTCCAAAACCAATTTGAAACGTGGACTCGTCAGACCACAGAACACTTTTCCACTTTGCATCAGTCCATCTTAGATGAGCTTGGGCCAAGCGAAGCCGGTAGCATTTCTGGGTGTTGTTGCATAGTAGAGTTATAACTTGCACTTACAGAGGTAGCGACGAACTGTAGTTACTGACAGTGGTTTTCTGAAGTGTTCCTGAGCCCATGTGGTGATACCCTTTACACACTGATGTCAGTTTTTGATGCGGTACCGCCTGAGGGTTCGAAGGTCCGTAATATCATCGCTTACGTGCAGTGATTTCTCCACATTCTCTGAACCTTTTGATGATATTACGGACCGTAGATGTTGAAATCCCTAAATTCCTTGCAATAGCTCATTGAGAAATGTTGTTCTTAAACTGTTCGATAATTTGCTCACGCATTTGTTCACAAAGTGGTTACCCTTGCCCCATCCTTGTTTGTGAATGACTAAGCATTTCATGGAAGCTGTTTTTACCCAATCATGGCACCCACCTATTCCCTATTAGCCTGTTCACCTGTGGGATGTTCCAAATAAGTGCTTGATGAGCATTCCTCAACCTTCTCAGTCTTTTTTGCCACTTGTGCCAGCTTTTTTTTAAACATGTTGCAGGCATCAAATTCCAAATGAGCTAATATTTGCAAAAAATAACAAAGTTTTTCAGTTTGAATGTTAAGTATCTTGTCTTTGCAGTCTATTCAACTGAATATAGGTTGAAAAGGATTTGCAAATCATTGTATTTTGTTTTTATTTCCGATTTACACAACATTCCAACTTCACTGGTTTTGGGGTTTGTACATATATACATACATATATATACATGTACACATACATAAATACATATATATATATATATATATATACACATACATATATATACACACACACATATATATTATATATATATACACACACACACACATATGTATATATACACACATATATATACTCACACACACACATTGTATGTATGTATATATATATATATATATATATATATATATATATATATATATATATATATATATATACACACACACATATATATACGGTATATATATATATATATATATTGATTTTGAAGTCAAATATATATATATATATATATATATATATATATATATATGTATGTGTGTGTGTGTGGGTGTGTGTGCGTGTGTGTACAATATTGGTTTGTAGCAAAAAAAAATTCTAAACAAAAAAATATCAAAATGCCCTCCAAACTTGACTTTTCAGTAAGCAGCCCTTGGTGGAAAAAGTTTAGACATCCCTGATCTAAAACATTTGGTTAATTTAAATGTAAAATATGAACTTGTGAATTATTTTGAAAAACTACAACAGCCATAATAAACACTGTTAAATATAAATATGTAATGCAAATATTTCCATACAGACATAATTTTTGACTCACCAGATTATGCAGTTACGATCATATTATTATTTTCATTGTATTCTTACATGAGGAAAAAACAATAGTAAAAATGTAGGAAAACCAAGTAAAAAAATCGGTATGTAATGATAAAAAGCTGAAATGTTCTAACTAATAATTAATAATATTATACTAAGTCCCCTATAACACATAGCTGACACAGTATCTTTAAGCACATTTTTAAAATTAAAAATATATCAATGTGGCTCCCGCATACGTTGACTCTTTAGTATGCGGCCCTTGGTGGAAAAAGTTTGGACACACTTGAACTAAAAAGTATCAAAAGTATCGATATTTTGATTTGAGTTTCGATGTTAGAGCATAAAGATCTAATATTGGCGGTATCGCTTTTTCAGTATCGATCCTCGCATCACCATTGCAAACCTCACTGATTTGTGCCTACACCTACTTGACTCACACGGGCTGCACTTTAACTTTTTTGTTTTCTCATGACTTCAAATCAATTTGTGGTTCATTAAAATACCCTTAGAAATAGAAAAATACAGAGTGTAATTCTCAAAAACATTTATTTTCTTAAATGCATGTTTAAAATCCATCCATCCATTTTCTACCCCTGTCCCTCTAGCGGTCAATGGGGTGGCGGGAGCCTATCCCAGCTGCATTCAGGCGGAAAGCAGGGTACACTTCATCACAGAGCCAAAACAGACAGAGAACATTTATACTCACATTCACACACTAGGGCCAATTTAGTGTTGCCAAATCAACCGATCCCCAGGTGCATGTCTTTGGAGGTGGGAGGAAGCCGCAGTACCCGGAGGGAACCCACGCAGTCACGGGGAGAACATCAGAAAGACCTTCTTACTGTGAGGCACACGCACAAACCACTGTTCCACGGTGAAATTAATGAAAAATTATAACAATTTTAATACTGTATATTTTTTTCTTTGGGAAAAAAATCCAAGGCATGTCAGTTTTGCAGACTATTTAATACAATTCCTCCTGTCTGTCCCTCAACTCACTTTTTGAACCAACATCGCCTTTTGTCTTTGGAAACAATCCCATAACGCTGCTTAGGCACTGTTCACCTTAAACAGGACAGCACGAATCACGATTTCTGTACAAAGACACATTTTCAAACATACGCCTATTACCTTGCCATCCATGAATGATCATTCTCTACCAACAAGGAAGTCAAGTCACTTTAAGTTAGCAAAGAGGGGGCGAGGGAGGGCAGCCTCCAGCAGCAATACACTACACACAAACATACATGAATACACAGTCAAATTTGTACACGATGCACAGTTGAAAAACATGCCATTTACGAGTCAGACTCACAGAGCAACACAAGACATGGAAATCTAAATCAAATCATTAAAAGTGCAACATAAAAAATTTACCCAATGTGGTTGGTTGCACCAACTACAATGGAGTTTCCAAAGTTCAGCAGGGTATACAGGGTCCAAAAAGAGGCCTATGAATAGAATGATAGGGCAAAAATAACATGAGCATATAAAAAATATTGTTACAAAATGAATGGGGTTAAATATTCAGTCAAGTCTGGAAGCAGGGACAGGCCTTTTTGTGAGTTTGCGTGTTTGTGTGTGCGTGCGTGTGCGTGTGTGTGTGTGCATGTGTGTGTGGTACATTCAGACAACGTTGTGCTGGCTGTTGTTTGAAGACGACGGGCAAAGGGAGTAGGGCTTGTCGCTGGTCAGACTGTTGAGAGCTCGCAGTACAGCGTCAGGCATGTGATCCGAAAGCATCCTTGGACTGATTAAAATACTGCGGAAAGCCATTTCATTGGACCACTCAGCCCGGTATCGAACCTGGGATATACAGGATCTGTAAGGGAAAAGATGACATTTGATGACATACTTTTTCCTGTCTGGGCAACCTGTGTGTTCATATTTTAAATATGGATGTCAACGATGAGAGGCGGCCAATTTCGCTTCATCTTTCTACCGTCTTAATGTGAAACACATACTCGAGGATGCCGCCGATAGCATAAATGCTACATCGACAACAAGCAAAGGAGAACGCTAGGCTGGCAGAGTTTACCTGTGTCAATGTTGTCAACAAAAATACCACAGATAAATAAAACAATGCCTTTCCTAATCTGACAGCCACTGTGTGTAGGACACCTAACATTGGTGAAGACCAAGTCCTGCAAGAAGATGTCATTGATATCACCACAGCTGATCTGTCGTACAATACCTTGGAGAGGCACAATTACAGCAAGGATAAACCAACTGTACTGCACAAACACGAGCATCAAGTTGCAACTACAGGCTGAATGTGAATTTATTTTGCTTACTGGAGAACGTTGAACATCTGTAAGTAATCACAACGAGCTAGGGTCACATTGTACCAAAAAAAGGAGATCAGGATTGACATCTGAAAAAGGTAAACAAGCTTGTATGTTTCAACAACTGTTTAAACTAAAGAAGAGAAAATGCAAATTTAAATGATGAACTATGTTACGTTGTGTATGAGTGTGTTTACTACATTATCGATTAGTAACTGCAGCTTGTTTGCAATATTATTGTTAAGATTTTCAACATGTGCACTTAATTCTTACTATACTTACTGTCACCAAGTTTTGAGCATATCAATGACTGCAGTTCTGTAAAAAAAAAAAACGTTCCTGTATGACATTCTGACTAAAAATTGCATTTGCAACCAAATATTGGTGTACTTTTAAGCAAATCTTATTTACGCAAGTAAATAATAATCTGGGATGATTCATGGTTAATCACAGTTAAAGAGTGTGATTAATCTGATTTTAAAAACTTGACACTTCCATCCATCCATCCATTTTCTACCGCTTATTCCCTTCGGGGTCGCGGGGGGCGCTGGAGCCTATCTCAGCTACAATCGGGCGGAAGGCGGGGTACACCCTGGACAAGTCGCCACCTCATCACAGGGCCAACACAGATAGACAGACAACATTCACACTCACATTCACACACTAGGGCCAATTTGACAGCCCTAATTCTAAAGTATTGTTTCCCATCGTAAATGTTGGAAATTGAACCAATCTGTTTTGTTTTTAGTCTCAAGATGCAAGATCTTAATAGTATTTATGTATGTTTATGCGGAGTACCAATAAAAAAACAAAAAACTTCTGGTTAAAAATGGACCCTGGGCAGCACTTTGGACACACATGCCTGAGGATATCCACTTTTGAGGCAATATGTTACCATAAATTGTATACCTTTCATTTTATTTCGGAGCTTTCAATGTACAATCTACAATGAATCCTCGATTTACAAACCCCTCATTGTACAAATTTTTCGACTTACAAACTACAGACCAAATAAAAATATGCATTGGTGTACAAATCTTGTCTAAGTGTAGGAACGTTTCATCGACCTATTGTATGCCTGCAGTGCAGCCATTTTGTGCCAGGCAGCACATCGATTATAGGCAGGCTGAACGCTCGCCGGTGCTCATTCAGTCAGCAGAGCAATGCTGTCGTTAGCTACTGTGCTAGGTGCTACTTTGTGTGCTTTTTAAAGTGTTTTTTTTTTTATTTCACAACATTTTTCAAGTTTTGCTAGCTCAATGTGAGTCCAAAGAAAGCAACGGACAAGCGATGTGTGGTTTCAAACATTTGAGGAGTACAGTAACCACAGTGTTGTCGACACTGTTCACCCCCCCTTCCATTGAACGTTAAAATTAACTGACAAAGTAAAGTGGATTTTATTTGTTATTCCTTATCATTGTTGAAACCTGTAAATGTGAGTGTGTGTCTGCAGGGCCGCTCTCAAACGATGATAGTTCAACTGTGGTTGTTGTTGTTTTTTTAGCTTTGGTAGAAAAGTGAATCATTACCCCTTGTTATGTTTGTTTGATATAAAGTACTGTATAGCGCTTTGTATTGTGTTCAAAGTGTACAAACTTTCACTAAAATATGGACTTTTGTCAAGTGTGGAACTATTTTTTTAAATATTTACCTTGTATTATATGCAGAAATTTGCTTCAATATACAAACTTTTGTATTTAAAAACACTGTTCAAGAACCAATTAAGTTTGTAAATCAAAGTTCCAATATGTGTGTCAATTAAAGAAAATAAATCAACAACTACCTGCGTGTTGGCCCATCTTCTAGGATATGCAGAACACGCCCGGGCAGGAAGAGAGGTAAGTGTGTCACAGTGTGGACGGGCGAGTCGTCCGAGGCCAAGCTGTGATAGGACGACGAATGGCGAATCAAAAGTGATTCCTCGCCAAGCAGTGGCTGACTGAGCTCCTGCTCCCTTCTGTTCTCCATCTCGGAAGGGAAGTCATCCGGGTCTCCTCCAAACACTTCATACCAGCATCCCTTCAGCAGGATACGATACTGTAATAAACACAGTGCAGTATGTAGTTATGATGACACAACAAGAACTAATTAAGTTCATAAATCAAGGTTCCAATGTAAGTGTCGATTAAAGAAAATAAATCAACAACTGCATCTATATATTTGGGACAGTATATACATTAACCTAACAAGACTTACTTTGGGTTTATTGCAATGTGAGACTATCTTGAGAATTTTTCGCTTTAGATCCTCCATATTGGGAAGACTGAGTCTGCATGGAAAAAAAAATTGTGAAACGAAGGGACAATAACGCAGAAATGAACACGTGCACATGATATCATAGAGTCTGCATTACATGAGTGTATAAAAGTGCACCTTTTAACACCCTTTAAGTTGGTAAAACAAACAAGACAATTCTAGCTTTTCCACAATCAATCCCAGCAATGACAAATACATTGAAAAACTGTAAAAATATACCAAAATGCCCAGTATATCAAAATATACACTTACCGTGGAACCAGGTCTTTACCCAGAACGACTGAGACCACAAAATCCTTGGAGT
Source organism: Nerophis lumbriciformis (assembly GCF_033978685.3). Taxonomy (NCBI): domain Eukaryota; kingdom Metazoa; phylum Chordata; class Actinopteri; order Syngnathiformes; family Syngnathidae; genus Nerophis; species Nerophis lumbriciformis. Next base: position 16,879,446 of record NC_084558.2, on the reverse strand, counting down.
AATCAGTTAAGGCTTTGCTGCACATACAGTCAATATAAAACAGAAGGTTATTAGTCTCCCTGAGCAGAAATTAGAAATGTATACATAAATGTTGATGTTTCGATATTAGAATAATAAGACCAGTTAACCTTATACTTGACAATTACTATGTTAAAAAATCTCAGCAGTAGATTCCTAGCTTTTCACGGTTCGGCATTTACTCCTCTGCATATTTGCAGATGTATTTCCTCTGCTTTGAACTGTACATACTTTGATTTGTGTGCGTGTTTTTGTGTGTGGTTTGGTGGCGCTATTAGCAGGGAAAACAAGTGCTGCGGCGATGAATCCAGAAAAAGGTGTTGTTTCACAAGTTAAATCACTCAATATGTTCCATCAGGAAGATGCATTGACAAGACCTGATGTTATGTAACTGCACGTTTTGTACAATTCAGTGTTCACTTACTGCGGTCTCAGTGCATTGCAGATTACTATTACGCAGGTTTAATAGTAGGGTTGTGAATCTTTGGGCACCAGACAATTCAATTCGATTATTGGGGGTAACAATTCGATTCAAAATCAATGCTTTTTGAATAACATTAGGTGCCAGTTCTATAATTAACTATATTATCTATAAAATAGATACACAGCTGTGATACATTTACCGGTATATATCACTTAAAAGAAAACTTGTTGTTTTAAAAAATTCTTAAACATTTAACAAATTCAAATACAAATAAGACAGGAAGAGAAGTATCCCACACTTCTCTTTTCTAGAGTAAATCTGTACAGCAGATATGGGCATCTAGATCAACAATATGATTTGCCTGAATGGAAGGACAGGACAGATTGAAAAAATATATATATACCGGTATACCGTATTTTTCGGACTATAAGTCGCAGTTTTTTTCATAGTTTGGCCGGGCTCCAGTGCGACTTATATATGTTTTTTTCCTTCTTTATGATGCATTTTCAGCAGGTGCGACTTATACTCCGAAAAATAAGGTACTGTTTTTTTAATGGATTTCTTTTTTTTTTTTAACTGATTAAGAATCGTTACAAATAAGAATGGCGATTCATCCAAAAATCTATTTTTACACCCCCTTTTTAATAGTGTAAGAAGTGTTTTAAGAGCAGTGTTTATAAGTGTGTTTGAAAGCTTATACAAGGGATTAAATGCATGTAACCGTTACAAAAATCCTAAAATAAATGGTGTCCCTACCTCACTTACAACTCCTGAAGGAAAACTGTACTTTATACTAAATGCCTGTAATTGTTATTTTAATGTGTTTAACAACAGTGGTAGGGAATATTTAACTGTATCAAAAACAGGCATTTTTAGGGCTTCTATGTTGTCTGTCTATCTGTGTTGGCGACTTGTCCAGGGTGTACCCCGCCTAACGCCCGAATGCAGCTGAGATAGGCTCCAGCACCCCCCGCGACCCCGAAAGGGACAAGCAGTAGAAAATGGATGGATGAATAATAGGTGCATTCATCATTTGCTGGGTTTTTTATTTAAGGGGGGGTGGAGGTTGCCGTCCAATAGGGGTCTTGAAACGTAACCCCTACGACTATCTGGGCTTTCCTGTGTTTACAATGTTAATGGTGCTGAAATGTTCAATATGTTTGCATTTTCTCACAGTTACAATTTTCAAAGCAAGAAATATAACCGAAACACCACTTGCTTGCTTATGTTACCATTAGTGGTTTATCATCCATCCATTTTCTACCGCTTGTCCCTCTCGGGGTCGTAGGGGGTGCGGGAGTCTATCCCAGCTGCAATTGGGCGGAAGGCGGTGTACACCCTGGACAAATCGCCACCACATCGCAGGGCCAACACAGATAGACAACATTCACACTCACATTCACACACTAGGGACCATTTAGTGTTGCCAATCAACCTATCCCCAGGTGCATGTCTTTGGAAGTGGGAGGAAGCCAGAGTACCAGGAGGGAACCCACGCAGTCACGGGGAGAACATGTAAATTACACACAGAACAAATCGAACCCAGGACCTTCTCGTTGGTTGGCACAAGCACTAACCACTGCATCACTATGCTGCTCATTTAGTGGTTTAACAAACAAATGTGAATATTAGGCAACATTCCTAAAAAAAAAAAAGTGCAGTCCCACTTTAAAACACCCCTGATCTAAACTATCATGTGTGATCCCTTGATAATTCAATGCCAGAGAACCAGTCTGGGCCTGACTCACCTTAGGAGTCCCCCTGGTGGAGAAAAGGCATAGCACTTCAGGGTGGGGAAGGAGTTGCGCAACTGAATGGCTAGCACTGCTGCTGCACCTGCACCCAGACTGTGACCAGTGATTACCAGCCTGTACTCCTATAACACAATGCAAGCATATGCTTTAAGAATCTCACTAAATGATGTCCATGCAGCAGCTAAAAGTTTACTTATTTGCTCACTGGTGCAATGGTAAAAGCTTGGTTCAAGATTCCATCGTTGACCAGCTTTTTGTAGATGTAAGATGCAGCCTGGCTGATGCCCTGCAAGAACCAACAAGAAATATGCATTAACATAGGCAATATCAAATGAAAGGGAGGTTCGTTGTAACGGATTTGAATGTGCCTTGTGAGCGTAGCAGGCTCCAGTCACGCCGTCTATGGGTAGGTTCTCACATTCAGCCGAAAGGTCTGTCAGGACGTCCTGCGGGGCAAACAGTGAAACTGACATCAACTAAATCTAATAGTAAATGTGTACTTTTCAGGCTGTCAGTAAGATAGCTGTACTCATTAATTAACAGTCTGAATTTGTGGTAAAAAAAAAATTACAATTGAATGTATAACATTTAGTCATTTAATCCAGGCTAAAACATCAGGGTAGTTTTTGTTGTAATTATAATTTAAAAAGAGCAAACACGAGTGTTTCATAATAAATGTCTTCACCCAAACACTAATCATGAGTGAAACAAGTTTTTATCATATTGTTTATATTTTCTGAGAAATGGCCATGAAATCCTAAATCCTGCCAGGAGATGTGAGCTGTGAAGTATTTAACTAAACCAAACAAATGTGCATCTATAATAAATGTCATTTCATAATGTGTGTCCTTTGGTACAAATAAATGCACACATCTGCACATTTTCACTTCTCACTTTGCAGGAGCTACGTTTTCAACATCCCTGTGATCGCTATTTATACACAGTATATTTCTATCTCAAAGGTCATCCGTACAAAAGGTGGGCCAACACAACGCTACAAGAGAACCGGAGTAGAGTATAATCTGAGAGTATACAGAAAAAAACTAGTGAATATGAATAATATTTTTCTATTCAGGACAATATGTCTGAATGTCTATTAGGAACATTTGCATGTATCTCTGTTTAACAAATCTGGGGGCCCTCATTCAGATTAACATTCATTAATTTTTTAAGTATAAAAACATATTTATTGTGTAGCCACCATTGTTTATATCATGCACTAAATATATCAGTCTCAGTCAAGATTTTGTGATAACAAATGATTAATTCATCAGTTAAAGGGGGTAACCTTTATGTGGCTGCCTAGAGAGTGCTAAATTTTCAATATATTGTAAGCATTATTGCCTAATCTCTTCCAGCTTTGAGCACATTAACTATGTCCCATGTAAAACACGCATTAGATATGTTTGTCAGCCAATCATAGCAATTTGGAAAACGTTAACTACTAATTATAGCTATCATTGCATGTATATTTTATCATAACATCATCAAGACTGCACATTGTTAGTTGCTTCTCTGGGACTACTTTTGGGTGAGTGTACGCGCTCACGATGTGTACGAGACAGCGGTTAGTGACAAGCATTGGGCCGATTAGCAATTTTTACTCAATATAACCAATAATTGCTAAAATACAAACTACTAATAGTAACATAAGGTAGCAGATGGTGTTCCTTTTATATTTTTGGTTTGAAAAATTTTACTTTGAGCAAGTTGCAATCAGCCGTTTTAACTGTAAGGATTTTCAAAGCTATTGTTGATACGAGTGTCATATTGAAATAGAATAATCCCGCCTGGTTTTTCTTCAAATCGTAAAATAGTTACACTATAATAAACAGTGCCTCTCCCGGTTTGAGCTTAATAGTTTATGCCAAGACTTCAATAATCAATTCCTCATTTGCCACATACAGTAGTTCTGAAAAGGGATGTAACGGTATCATAGATACCGCAGTATTGCGGTTTTAATATTCCCACAATAAGGCAATGAAATGTGACTGTGTTGAACAAAAACTTGCTGGGTGTAGTTTTTTTCTTGCTCTTTTGCATTGGTCGGTCTGAAAATAAACTACCTCTGCCATAATCCTCTACGCAGCGCTGGACCGGCAAGATGGTAAATGGTCTGTATTTGGAGGGGTACTCAAAGCACTTTACATCACATTCACCCATTCACACACACATTCCCAATGGGATTGGGGGTGGAACGCTGTAAAGGGGGAAAAAAACGAGGAAGCATTTGGTAGAAGTGGTTCGTAGTACCGTAGATAAGAGAAATAGATGTTTATGGACATTTCCTGAACATTTAATAAAAATCCATCCATAACTGTTTGAGTTATGTTGCTAAGAAACAGACAACAAACCCTGGCGAAAACATAACCTCTTTGGCATAGGGAATATACTCTGCATACAGCAAAACAAAGCACGCTACCTTTGTCTCGAGCGTTTCCAAAGTGACTCTGCACACAACGGGAAATATGAGAAGCTACTTGATAAACCATCCATCAGAAAATATATTTGAAGCCAGCGAAGATCATGAATTCTTGAGGTATTTACATTATTAAAAGTCCACATTAGAAATGTCCACTGCAGAGGACATTGCTTCTCAGAAGGTAAAAGTTGAACATTATTGTTTAACACCTGAAACACTAAATTTTTACAATGTCAGTTTAAAGACACTCAACTGTAAGGTTATTTTTTATATATGCTTGAAACAATGGAACCGTTCTGCACAATTCTTTGCACTTAAAAAAATACATGTTTGCAGTAATAAATATGATTGAACATTTAATCATTATGTTTGTGTTCCATTATAGAAAGTGGGTTGATCCTAAACATTCCACTATGGCATTTTTACCAAGTCTTTTTTTTGGGACAATGATATCATACCGTAGCCTTATTATTGTGACGATATCGTACCGTGATCTCTTGATATCGTTACATCTCTAGTTCTTAACAATTGATATACTGTATTGTATTCTTGACCTATTCGTCTACTTACCTTCAGTGACAGTGTTCCTCTGACAGCCACTAAAATGGCCTCCCGCTTATGATCCAGAGCCACAAAAAAGGGGATCTCATATATCTGCAACAAATAGTAGTTCAAATGGTATGAAAAGGGACGAGAGAATGTCTGTCACTCCAGATCATTATGTTGTCTTCATAGTAATGATGACAAAGCTTAAAAAAGATTACCTGATTGTGGAAGCTGACATAAATGAAGTCTCTGTATTGCAATCCGGTGCTTTGCAGGATGGAGGAAAAGTGGCATCCAAGGTGGTCTCCCCCAACAATGTCATACTCAGCTGCACGACTCTTACAGCTATGGATTAGAAAAAACATTGATATGGCAATATATCTCAATTCTTTTTCTAGCAATATAATATTGATTGTTCAAGCCTTAATATCATATTTATTTTTAAGTCATGTTTTGGGACGATTGTAAATCATGGTCGATGTCCACACCTCTGCTCTGCAAAGTAACGCTGTACTGCTACCTCACTGTTAGTGGTGAGCAAAGCAACAACAAGTCAACAGTTAAAAAGTAGAGCGCAGTTTTTTTACATTTAAGTGGCAAAAAACTTGATCCACTCTTTGTACAATTGCAATAAATGGAAATGGATCATTCAAATTACTGTACATTGTTTTTGACTCGGTTTGTCCAATGAATTACTACTGTAATCTTGTGTATTTATTTACAACGTGTACTATAAACTGCTTTTTACAATTTTTAGTCAACTACCATACGTGGAATATCGGAAAATAACGATATTGCAATACTGTATTGTATAGGTGTCAAACTCGAGGTCCGTGGCCCTCTAAAGCCTGGAAATAATGTGCATCAATAAGGGACTTCATCTTTCTTGCTAAATGTATTTAAAAATTGTACCACATGCAACAAATTCTTCTTCACTCAATATTATTTAATGCAGCAAGTTATTCCAAGTTGAACTTTAATTTAATATCTGCTTGTTATCTTGATATGTGATTCCAAAGCAAGTTTTCCATCAGTTTGTTGGCAAATAATGATAATAAAATTAAGTGATTGTGTAATAATTCCATAATTGTCTAATAATAGGCCATCATACATTTATTAGGGCAGGGCGATAAAATAATGTCAATTTATATTTCAATTAGCTCCTCGTCTTAGTGATGTGCGATACAACTGTTTCCTTCCGACCAGACACTGAGTAAAATTCAGACTGGTATCGGCGAGACCGATCCGATACTTTGTGCAAATATACCTAATGTTTCTGGTAAACTTGAAAAAGTAGTGTATTTCAAGTGTGGCTGCTCTTGGGGAATCATCTTCAAACAATACAAAATCACGGGGCAAAACAAATGATAGTGTTATTCTGCACTAAATGCATTATCTCATTTACATTCTACTCTGTATGTAGTGTCCTTAAATAGCCTAGTATAAAAGGATACATAAACTTGCTGTTTTATAATACTGAGTGATTCATGTTAATTGCCAGTCAGTTTTTTAATAAACAAATGACAGACTGAAAAACTGAACACAGCCTGCCGCTGCCCTTGCGCATTATGTAGTTACCGAGGCGTAGTTCCCACTATCGCATTTCATTTAGACAAGAGCTCAATTATTTAGTTACTTTACACTGTGATCTTGTTAATGATATAAATGATCTCAAATAACTAAAGTATCAAAAGTATCGATATTTTCATTGGAAAATCGATATTAAAGCAATAAGCTCTGGTATCGGCGATATTGATATTTCAGTATCGATCAGCACAGGCTCGTCTAAGGCGAGTCGTCTCACCAAGTTGTCCGCCTAATGAATGTAAAATCAAATTTTCAAAGGCGCTCTGACGACACCACAGATAAAATGGAGTGATATTCCTTCTTTGTAAGAAGGAGTTTGTTTACCACCGAAGCAGCTCACACAGTCTCACTGCAGCCACAGCTAATGTTAGCAGCAAAAATGTTATCAATTTAGCAAGCCATAGCATCTTCACCAAACTAAACTGGAGAAGAACACCCTGCTTATGAGCAATCTTTAGCCGCAGATTTATGAGTCACAGCCTATTAAAAGTATTTGACCTCCCCAAAGGAGAAGACATGATGTCAGCATATCTGCTTTGTCCTCTGTAGCCTCATCACTTCATTTTGTGAGAATGAACAAGGATATTTTTGTTGTTCTACGGTAAATGATGGGTCTGTTTTATTTATATCATACAATCTAAAGCAGAGAAAAAGCAACAAGTTCAAAGTACAGTGGAACCTTAATTTACGAACCCCTCTATTTGCGAACATTTTAGTTTACAAACTTTTGGACCGCGTCAAATATATATCTCAGTGTTTCTCCTTAATGTTGAATGTGGCGTGCTGCCTCAGCATTTTCATTCTCGCCACATCTTGAAAATAAGTTGTTTTTTTTAACTTAAAAACAAATTCAAATATTATTATATATTGTAGTCCTCAGAAGAAGGCTGACGCTATATTTAGCTTTTATTACCAATCCACGATAACAAACGGCACAATTCCAACAGGTTCTACCTCCCGTGAAAACACTTATCTACGTGTTTCCCCAAACACACAACACTTCCTCATTCTCTGCCAATCATCTTTCAGGCACGGACGGTGTGTTTGCAAACATTGGAAAAACTGACATCAAATCCAAACCACATGAACATAAAACATTAACACCAGCTGGTTGTTACAGTATGAATTTATATATTTAGCGTATTATTTGCGCACTATTGGCAAGTGATGCAACAAAAACTCGACCACCGAAAAAAGACTTTCATCACCAAAAACTGCGCTGCCAAATCTGGTTGTAAACAAAACGTGTGTCTGGAGCGTTGTCAGCATGTCTGCAATGTTGACGTAATTTTAATATATCGCAGATATACCCACAGACAGCCATCTACAAACTGTGCTAATATTAAGAGGACAGTGGCGGCTTTAAAGTAGAGAAAGTTACTGGAGCAACCGCGTCAAGCAAGTGTGACATCATGCTCGCTGCAGCACGCCTCTTTTGTAGCGGACATCGAGGGACAGAAGAAGTCTCTAAACATGAGTACGTTTTACAATAACACTAGAAAAAGATGCTAGATGTGTAGCTAGTGGTTTTTAATAAAAAAATGTATTGAAAGTCTCTAGACACTTGAAAATATCTCAATAAAGTACATTGTACAAAAAGCAGCAACAATTGAAAATATGGTAAAACGCAAAAAAAAAAAAATGTTAATACTAATGAATGATAACAGATTTGTTGTGTTGTTTAAATTTTTGTTAGCTTTTTTTAAATAAAATAACCATCATAGCAAATTACTCGATGATGTCATTGTGACCATGCCCATAACCACACCCCAAGACACGTCCCATTGCCACAGGTATCTTGGCAGTCTAGAAGAAACCCTGCCTCTGTGTGTGAACCATGTTTCGCTGCACGAACGCTTCATTCATTCATTTTGTGTCCTGCTGGGGACACAATTTTGGAAGATTGAGGAAGCTAGCTTCGTACCACAGCAAGTTTTTAATTGGGATGATAACATACTTTTATGGAGAAAGATGCCAAAGCGAACTGATTTTAAAGCGGAAAAGAAGACTACCTCTTGTTCAGCTGGGCCTCTTCCAAGAGCACACACACACACAGCCCCTCCCCCAACCCTCCCTACTCTCCCTCTGTCTGTTCCTTTCTCGTCAGCTCCTCTTTTGCCGATGGTTAATGTAAGTGGATTTTACTTTTTCAAACATTTATCATTGTAGCAATATTATTGTTAAAGTTAAGGTTTTTTGTCATTTCTGATTGTTTGTGAGGGCACCAAAGGGACTTTTGTGTGTGTGCCCATGTTGGCAGAGCAGCGCATACAGCAGTTTAGTTTGCGGTTGTTGTTGTTTTGGCTTGTTAATAAAGAGACAGTTGATTCATCACCTCCTTGTTATGTTTGTTAAATACACAGTACTGTATTGCATTGTATATTGTGTTCAAAGAGTACCAACCTTAACTATAAAATAGGGCACTCATTTCGAGGCTGGTACCCATTATTCACATTTACATTTTTTCTTATGGAGAAATGTGGTTCTCTATACAAGCTTTTCTATTTATCAACCCTGCTCAAGAAACAATTAAGTTTGTAAATTGAGGTTCCACTGTACTTGCTTTTGTATTTTTAAAAAGTGTTTTATTGTTTTTAGAAGTATAACTTTAGCATCTTATCGGGACCTGATGTTTTATTTTAGTAAATGGCTAATACTGCATCTCTTAAAAGTCTGTTAAAAACAATAAATTACTATACAAAGGTACTTTTTTGTAATATGTAAATCTTTTGATCTGCAACAATAATCTTATGAATTTAAATGAACTTTTCTCAAGTTGAGGGCTTTTCTCAGCATTTTAGGTGAGATTAAGAAATAAATTAATTATTAATTACAGATTACTATTAATTGCTAATTGTTTTAATTGCTTGATAGCACTAACATATTGTATCATGTAGTCCTTGCCCATATCCATCACAAGCTGGCACACTAAGTCAGCACGGGCTGACTTAGTGTGCTACTAGCTGGTACTTTTTAGTACCGAAATGGCAGGTTTATCCCACAGATTGAAACGAAGAGAAGATGACATCATACCAGTCTCCGCTGAGTTTGCAGGGCCCAGTAAGAAGGTTGGAGTAAATGTACAAAGGCCAACCATAGGCTGCAGCAGCAAACTGCATACAGTGGGCGGCTTTCTCCAACTCTGCCTCCAAATCTTCTCCCTTCAAATTAAAATTCATGTTAAAAAAAAAGGACCTGCTAAACCAAATAAGCGTATCATCTGTTAAGAGACTCGAGTACGTACAATGGGAGAGGATGGACTGTGAGCCACAGTGACATCAGGGTCCCTGCTCCGCTCCATCTTGTCCTGTTCCTGATGCAGCAGAGCCAAACCGGCGGCAATGTCACTGGGAACCAGGTCTGTGTCCTGCAACAACACACACATATGATTTATATCATGAAGAATGAAAGACGTCAATTTTGGGCTTTTAATGATTTATGTGAACTATTCTTTTTCAAAGGTGAAATGAGTATACAGTAGAACATACTGTCCATCTACAATGATTAAGGAAAAAAAATGGGTTCTAAAACTGTGTACATACACACGATAAACAGCGTGTGCAATTTATAAAATAGCATGTACTATTGTTGGGCACGTTACGTGCGATTTACCAAGACTGCATATGCAATTGAAAAGTGGTGCAAACCGCCAATGAGGATTTTGCGTGTACTGTACGGGGCATCAGACTGAGACACTCTCATTTACTGTACATTCATTTTATCATGCTCCCACCTGTGGTGTTTTGTTATGTTTTTAAAGCAGAAGATATATGACACTTTTTATGGGCATTTTAGAAGTAGTCCCGCATTGCATTTACACTTTTTTTGTTTTAAACAGCTGGAGAGAGGCTGCACATCACTCCCCTCAAGATGCAAAAACATGCACATTTAGAGATTTTTTTTTCAAATAATAAATATTTTAATGATATATATTCTATGTAAAAAAAATTGCGGCATTAAAAAATACTAAAGGACACCAAACACATCAATTAAATTTGTTTTAATCAGTCCCTTAAGTCCGTTAGTAGCTATAAAATTATAAAATATGTTGCTGAATAGACAATATGTCTAATATTTTTTATTTCTGACTGTCCAAAACGTTGACACACATACATACGTAGGACGGAGGATTCTCGTCTGTCTATCTTCTGTCTTTGCAGCGCGAGCACTGATCCTGCAGCCGTACTGTATGTCGAACTGTCAGTTTGCATCTCTTTCTGACACGTGCTAAATAAAATGCTAAATTGTGCTCAAAGAAACAGTGATGAGTGTTGATAAATCACATCGCCATACTTGCCAACCCTCCCGATTTTCCCGAGAGACTCCCGAATTTCAGTGCCCCTCCCGAAAATCTCCCGGGGCAACCATTCTCCCGAATTTCTCCCGATTTCCACCCGGACAACAATATTGGGGGCGTGCCTTAAAGGCACTGCCTGTCGCGTCCTCTACAACCTGTCATCACGTTCACTTTTCCTCTATACAAACAGCGTGCTGGCCCAGTCACATAGTATATGCGGCTTTTACACACACATAAGTGAATGCAACGCATACTTGATCAACAGCCCTGCAGGTCACACTGAGGGTGGCCGTATAAAGAACTTTAACACTGTTACATATATGCGCCACACTGTGAACCCACACCAAACAAGAATGACAAACACATTTTGGGAGAACATCCGCAACATAATACTACATAAACACAACAGAACAAATACCCAGAACCCCTTGCAGCACTAACTCTTCCGGGACGCTACAATATACACCCCCGCTACCACCAAACCGCGCCCCACCAACCCCGCCCCCCGCTCACCTCAATTAAAGCACCCTTTTGTTAACATGTTGTAGTATTGTCAACTTCCTCATTATCACTAAGCAGCGTGAAACAACAAAAGCAAATACTGTTTAGTTGCACAGCATTAATACATCAAAATAAAAGCATAGCAGTATTGACATGAATTCTACAAGGAATGCAACGATTAATCAATTAATTTGATTAAAAAAAGCTTTGATTTATATTATGTCGCTTCAATTAAATGGTTAATTAATGTAACTAATAAAAATGGATAAAATCCAGACTGCATGGAGTGTCCGGGACTTTAAATACCTAAACATAGTTTCTGCAAGGCTGATGAAATAGAGTGCACAGGAGAGTTGTGGCGTGTGGGTGCTGGGATCGGTGTGGAGAGTTTTTTTTAAATGTATTTATTTATCAATGCACACATGTTGATAGTATAATTTCATTGTTGGTGATGTATATATATTAGAAAAAATAATGACAGTTATGGCAAGCAGAACAATTGTGGTTTATTTCAACTTCCATCCATGTATCCATCTGCTGCCGCTTAATCCTCAACTTGTTCCCGAAACTCCGCATTGAAGATATAAACTGTGTTTTATGCGATTACTCGATGAATTGGAAAAACCTAATCGATAGATTACTCAATTACTAAAATAACTGATTGCTGCAGCCCTAGATTCTACCGCAGCAACCAAGAAAATGCACCCGTTACATTTTTTCGAATTGTTAGCCACCAAAAGAAAGATTTGCACAAGCAAAAAATCTATATTGTCATTGAAGTCTAATTTGCACAAGTAAAAAAGCTATATTGTCATTTAAGTCTAGACATACAACGAAATTACTGCAGTATTTTTTTAAATAAGCTTATGAAATATGCGAAAACAGAAAGATCTGTTATGTCGCAATCTGTCCAAGTGCCAACGACATTTTATGACTGGAAGTACATTTTATTCTCTTAATTTGATATAGGTTTTATTTGGGTTTGTGATGGGCTTATTTTGTTGAAAACATCATTTTATCATTGCTCTGCTGGCCAAAGAGGAAGAGCATAACCGGCAAGCTGGCTGCCTTTGTACTTAATGTGAGTGCCTATTGTAATATCTGTGCCTTGCCACATACTGTAAGATGTGCCACAAACCGGCTAATAATATTACTACTTATCATTTTTTTTAAATCAGGTGTGAATTTTTTGCTGGCAAAAGAATTAGCGGATGACGGGGTGGATACATTTCAATTTAGGCTTTATAAGGGACAAGCGGTAGAGAATGGATTGATGGAAGATGGGCTACAGCTGGTCCTTATGCGCTTTAAAAAACAAAACAATCTGGAGGCGGATGAGAAAGGTGATGACAGACAAACTGATTGATTAACCTCTTTGCATGATATGTTACCGCTGACCATCATGGGATTATTTATGAAAACGAGGACTCAAAGTCATCAGCAAAATTAAGGTGCAATGCTCTAAAAAAATACTTGATCCCTGCGCCTTGCTAGACAGGATGTGCTACAGCTAGTCATGGTGGACTTCTTGTAAAAAAGGGACTGATTTTGACACAAAATGTGGAAATGTATGTCAAAATAGGAGGCTATGCTGGTGAAATAAATGTCTTGTTCTTTGGTGCGTAGTAGTTCACTAAAATAATGTTTAGTCACTTCAGATATGATATGCTACTATGCCTGCTAGGCCAGATAGCACTTGTTACGGTCTCCCAACTAGCCTCTTTTCAAGTCATCCAGTCATTGGAATTCACATTTTCAAAGACTTTGCTTACAACTTCTTTGATACGATTAAAGTATTGAATGGGAAAAAAAACACTTTAATAGCTGATGCCGGTATATTTGACAGCGGCATTCAACACTGTTAACCACAAAATGTGAACATTTTGTCTTAAGTCATGTGCAAGTTTCAAAGGCACTGTCCTGAAGTGCTTCCAATCTCATCTGACAGACAGGTCTTTTGCTGTAAACCTTGAAAATTTTTCTTCTTCTAAAAAAGCCCCTCTAACCTATGGAGTGCCTCAAGGCTCTATTTTGGGACCAGTATTATTCTCCCTCTACATGCTGCAACTGGGATAGATTTAAAAAAAAATCATAAAATACCTTTTCATTTTTTGCAAATGGTGCAAATGTATCTACCTTTTAATTCCAAAATGGACTCACCGGAAGCACTAATTAAATGCCTACAAGAGGTGAAAAAAAACTGGATGTCCATACATTTTCTCAATTTAAATGACACAAAAACAGTCAGTTTTGTGAGTCTGATCTCGTCTCTGACCTGATCAGTACCCTGAGCCCATTATATAGGCCTACCTTTGGCAAAATGTCTTGGTGTTTTGTTGAGTTTTTTTTAATGATATTTTTTCCAACTCGTTAAGCAAATAATCTCAGTGGTAAAGAAAAAAAAAATGATTCTAAGCTCAGACTTCTTAGGGAAGGTCAAACAATACCTGCCCACAAACCAGTTAGATAACATCCTGCTTGGACTACTGTAACTCTTTGTACTTTGGAATTAGTCCTCCACTCGTGGCTAACAACAGGTCCAAAATGCTACTGCACGCCGACTCACAGGTATAAGGAAAACATGACTACATCACCCCTGCACTGGTTTCTCTCCACTTAGCTGCCCGTTATTTTTAGAATTCAGTTTAAGGTTTCATTATTTGTTTTTAATTCATTCCATGGGCTGGCTCCGCCATCTTTATCTGATTTACATGTTTTACACAGAGCTATAAGGTCATACGGCTAGAGTTTTTAGAGTGTCCAAGGTCCAGACTGAACACCAGAGAAGACAGAGCTTTTGCAATAGCAGGCCCTCAATTCTGAAATACTCTCCCTCTGATTCTCAAAGCTGCTACGTCTCTCCAGACTTTTAAACCTTCACTAAAAACTCACTTATTTCTGTTAGCTTTAGACACAAGCTGAGCTGGACATGTTTGGGATTTTATGTATGCCTTTTTTCTATTTTTATGGATATCCAGCACCCACACAATCCGAAGAGGGACAAACGGTAAAAAATGGATGGAAGGATAAATCCCTTATTTTAGTTATTCTGCTTACTTTTTTTTTTACCATTTTATTATCTGGCTCATTTTCCTGTGTTTATAGCCCTGTCTGTACTTACTGTGATTATAAGTGGTTTTTTTACCTTTCTGTTTTGAATTTGTACAGCACTTTGGGGTAGTAGTGGCTTTTTTAATTGTGCTATACCGTAAATAAAACGTGACCTTAATTAATAGGACTGCAGGCCTGAGGCTAAATTGGGGCCCTAAAAATAATTGTATTTGAAGCCACCCTGTCTCCGCATTACAATTTTTTTTCACACTTTTTAATTTATGTTAAACCATTTTTACACTTTGCTAATCAAACAATAATTTTATTTGATACATGTTTTCTACTAAAAGAAATTCATGGAAAATAAATTGTTCAATTATTATTTTCTTAGTGCAAAATAACAATTTTAACATCATTAAAAGGGGTCATTCTCTACAAGTTTTCTACAAGTTTTTTCTACATTTAAAACACTTCCTTGGGGTCTATAAACATGTAATGGAGGTGCTTTGGTCAACATTTTTCATAGATTTTGTTTTACAGATCATCTTTAAGACGCTTTCTGTCTGTACAAAATGTGCCATTTTGCAGACGGTCTTACTGTATTTACGTGCCGAAGCCATCCTCCAGGCCAAGTCTCCCCCCCCCATTAGCCATGTTATAGTTTTAGCGCTTCCATACCGAGTCTACTGACAGATATAAGTTGGAACTATAAGCTACGTTTTATTAGAAATGGCAACAGCGGAAGATGCATGAGCATGTACGAGCCAGTCTGCCCCACAACAAGAGAATGGAGAAAAAGAAGGAACTGGGCGGACTTATTGACTACAACTGAATAAAAATGGCAGACGTGGGCAAAGCTCTTCAGGTAAACCTTTTCTATATACCGAATAGAGATATCCGCTGACGTAACAAATTCTCAAATTCCAAACAGCTGGTTTGGAAAGGGGCGAAAATGTTTTATTATTATCTCCACCATGCCTCCATGGTTTGGATTCAAATTTTCGGAAGTTATGGTTATCCCTCAAAAACAGGTGGCAACAGGTAAAAAAAAGTTGGTTTTGCATAATATGACCACTTTAAAACATAATTTTAAAGTCCTTGCTACCGTTATTACCTGGATTTGAACCCAGTACCTTCTGAGAGTGTAAGTACGACAACCACTGGGATAATAACATTTAACAAGAAAACGCCCTGTCATCGAAGAAAAAGGTTTAATTGTTTAAACTGTAATGAAGGGAGACTGTACATGACCGCGTGGCCTAATGGATAAGGCGTCTGACTTCGGATCAGAAGATTGAGGGTTCGAGTCCCTTCGTGGTCGTCTTTTGAGGCCAACGAGAAGCTCATTTTTATTTCGATTTTAAAAAATTCCAAACTCTAAAATATACACAGCGCGTGTTCTGCATTTAGGGCGGGGCGGCCCTGTATGACGGAGTGAATGGAACCTTTTCATGTGTCACTCATATGTACTGTATACATCACTGGCATAGCTAGATGAACAAATATCCATTAATTGTGGTGTCATTATTAGACCAAATATATGAAATTGGATAATCTCCCACGCCCCATTAGGGAATCACTGTTCTATCAATTAAAGCACCTTCTAAATGAGTGTTTTGTTACTACTGTAAACGTAAAAGAAAGAGAAAATGAGCCTTACTGAGAAGAATCCACTGACGAGCTGTGAAATGCTGGAAAAGGCCGCTCTGTGGCTTTCGTCCTGCGGCAAGCAACAACACAGCAGTCGAAGCCTGCTCTCCCACACCTTCACTGCGATGGAGCGGGCTGTGGAGAGGAACTGAGTTCCCCCGCTGCTCTCCAAATGTCGCACCCCCAGTGGCTCCATGGCAGCAGGCGGCGGACGGGGATTGCCCATCGGGTCAAAGACGAAGACGACGCCCAGAGCGGTGAAGAGGAGTATGATCCAACTGTTGTGAAAATTAAGTACAGCTATAGACAATTGAACAAACAAAGAAGTGCATGACAAACATCTAACCTGGCAACCACAGCTGCGATGACAGCGCCCACGGTGGCTGGGTCACAGCCTTTGCCATCATCGGACACCCAAACAGCTCCCAGACAGGCCCACACAAGCTCAGGGAGGTACAAGATAGCTCGCAGGTACACCAACGCAGGCATGGAGCGCCGTGCCCCAGGGTTTGTAATGGTACCTTCAGGCACAATAAAATAGCAAAGCAACTCTTAAAATTGCTTTAAAAAAAGGCACAGAACATGGCAACTTTTCAGAAATCCTTTGAACTACTATGCCAACTAACTTTTGGACATGTGCTGTATGACGTGTTTTTATAGGATCATTTGTCAAACAATTGTCAACCTATAGAACCACCACTTCTACAGAATGTGCAAATATTTATATGGCCCTTTTTACCTTGAGCACTGACATATACAATGGCACATAGCGACAGGATGATGAGTGCCAGCACCACCAACAGTCCAATCAGGTAGATGTGAAGGACACCTTTGCCGTTGCAATCAAATTGACCTTTGTGGTAGGTGTACAGGATCATGGTGCCAATCCACCTAAAAGACAACATTAGCAAACATAAACAGTGAATCCAGAAAGTATTCACTGCACTTCACTTTTTCCATATCTAACATGTATTATTTATTACAGCCTTATTTCACAATTCTTTAAATTAGGGAGGCGGCGATCGATTGTCCATTAATATGTATCAGGCGATTTTCGCCAAAACTTACGCGATTGCCATTTTGGGTCTCCTTTAGAAATCGATCAATTATCACAGCGAATATTAGACTTTTGAATGTACAGTACAGGCCAAAAGTTTGGACACACCTTATCATTCAATGGGTTTTCTTTATTTTTATGACTATTTACATTGTAGATTGTCACTGAAGGCATCAAAACTATGAATGAACACATGTGGAGTTATGTACTTAACAAAAAAAGGTGAAATAACTGAAAACATGTTTTATATTCTAGTTTCTTCAAAATAGCCACCCCTGCCCTGATTACTGCTTTGCACACTCTTGGCATTCTCTCGATGAGCTTCAAGAGGTAGTCAGCTGAAAGAGTGTTCACTCCTAAGGTGTCATAGTTTTGATGCCTTCAGTGACAATCTACAATGTAAATAGTCATGAAAATAAAGAAAACGCATTGAAATGAGGTGTGTCCAAACTTTTGGCCTATACTGTACATTCAAAAGTCTAATATTCGCTGTGATAATTGATCGATTTCTAAAGGAGACCCAAAATGGCAATCGCGTAAGTTTTCGGTCTCTATTTATCGGTATCAGCAGATACAATATTTACACAAATGGTACCAGTATTTAGTATTTTTTTTAAATGTATAATTAGTCAAGTAAATAGTTATAACAAATGCACAAGCACCAGCCTTTTTGCCCTGCTTGTGAATAATTCACTACAGCCCCCTAGCCCCTCACTTTCTCATCTTTCTGCAATATTGGTTGCTTGACACAGTACAAGTACAGATTGATCTCTTCTGCGTGGGTTTCAAAACTTTCATTTTCAGCCGGGAAATTCACTTTTTGTCCTTCTTTTCCCGGCATCTTACCATTGTTTTGTTTGTTTCGCTACTGCAACGAACAATCCTTTGTCCGCAGCACTCGGAGTGTGGGCTCAAGGAGTGCGGTGAATTTCATTTAGCGTGATTCAATCAAACAACAACAACAACAACAACGGGTATGGACTTTAAGATGACAAGAAAGATATCCCTGCCAAAAAATCCAATCCAATCCACTTTATTTATATAGCACATTTAAACAACAAAAATGTTTCCAAAGTGCTGCACAACAAAAACCCCAACTTTGTGTAAATATATTGATAAATACGAGCCCTATTATACAAGTAAAGAAGAAGAGGCAACATTCTAACACTTTCTGGAACACCCAGGAAGAAATTGTGTCAGCCGGCTTGATAAATGTCCCATGGAAGGAGCCTCAAATTGATTTTATTGAAATATTCGCAATATTTCAGATTTTCTCACGAGGAAACCTTACAATAAACTGCAATATATTGCATACAACTGAAAAGATGTGACATAAAAAAATCCCATATTTTTACACATTTTCCCAGAATATTTCGAAAGGCAAATGTTGATGCTCCTCTGGACACGCAGCATTAGACACTGATGTTGTTTGGTGCTATATCAACCACAACATTAGTGCTGCATTAAACATTATGTTGCTACTGGTCCGAAGTTTTCTTAAAAACAATGTTAAAAACTCAACTTAAAGCCTTGTGCAGCTGTTTATTGACAAACCCATTTCATGTCGATATATGTTTAGTGCTGAAGTGTATTTCTGGTCTTGTCATCCTCGTCCAGACAGAAGGATGTCACGGCAGTGTGGCTGAATCAAAAGAGACGACGGAGACGCTTTACTGAACCAAAAGTTGCTTTATTACAAGCAAGCGTCATTTAAACAGGTCTGCAGTTCCCTGGAGGAGCCATGGTCAAATATGGAGGACTTCTAACTGGAGAAGCCAAACCATCAGTTTATATAATCCTTCTTTGTCTGTTTTGGTGTGCGCTAAGTCCAAACGGCACCACCTGACCATAAAAGGAGATGTTTGTGTGTAAGTGTCTGGAAAACAACTGCTTTAAGTCATAACTTAAAGGTTGGTGTTTGAACTAAACAGGTAGTCTCCTCTCAAGGATATGGCTATCACTTTTGCATTCAAAAGTCCCACTTAGGGCCTCATTCCGACGAGAAGTGATCCAATTTACCTGCGAATATCAAACTAAGAGGCCTTATCTTATCATGCGCTCAAACTGAAATACCATTGTTCACTCAAACTTGATGGTTTGCTTTCAACAAGATGAATATGAGCATTCACCATATGAGTTAATTCAGTGTTTTTCAACCTTTTTTGAGCCAAGGCACATTTTTTGCGTTGAAAAAATCCGGAGGCACACCACCAGCAGAAATCATAAACTCAGTTAACAGTAAAAAGTCGTTGTCGCAATTGTTGGATATGAATTTAAACCTTAACCAAGCATGCATCACTATAGCTCTTGTCTCAAAGTAGGTGTACTGTCACCACCTATGACATCACCCCCTAACTTATTTGGAGATTTTTGCTGTTTTCCTGTGTGTAGTGTTTTACTTCTTGTCTTGCGCTCCTATTTTGGTGGCTTTTTCTTTTCTTTTGGTATTTTCCTGTAGCAGTTTCATGTCTTATATTTCCCGCATCTACATTGTTTAGCAATCAAGAATATTTCAGTTGTTTTTATCCTTCTTTGTGGGGACATTGTTGATAGTCATGTCATGTTCGGATGTACATTGTGGACGCCGTCTTTGCTCCACAGTAAGTCTTTGCTGTCGTCCAGCATTCTGTGTTTGTTTACTTTGTAGCCAGTTCAGTTTTACTTTCGTTCTGCATAGCCTTCCCTAAGCTTCAATGCCTTCCCTTAGCGGCACTCACCTTTTGTTTATTTTTGGTTTAAGCATAAGACACCTTTTCATCTGCCTTTACAAAGCAATTAGCTACCGGCTGCCACCTACTGATATGGAAGAGTATTACACGGTTACTCTGCCGAGCTCTGGACAGCACCGACACTCAACATCAACACATCATTTGCAGACTACAATTATTGGTTTGCAAAAAAATTTTTAACCCAAATATGTGAAATTAGATAATCTCCCACGGCACACCAGACTGTATCTCACGGCACACTAGTGTGCCGCGGCACAGTGGTTGAAAAACACTGAGTTAATTAATACACTTCAGTGCAAATGAATAGCTGTGCCATCTATCCATCCATTTTCTACCACTTGTCCCGTTCGGGGTGGCGGGGGGTGCTGGAGCCTATCTCAGCTGCATCCGGACGGAAGGCGGGGTACACCCTGGACAAGTCGCCACCTCATCACAGGGCCAACACAGATAGACAGACAACATTCACACTCACATTCACACACTAGGGCCAATTTAGTGTTGCCAATCAACCTATCCCCAGGTGCATGTTTTTGGCGGTGGGACAAAGCCGGAGTACCCAAAGGGATCTGCTCCAAATATCCCCCCAAAAAACTGTGGCCACTGTCATTTATAAAATGTGTATTTAAAGACTGTTAAAATTTGTGGAACCACAAAATGTACCAAAATGAGCCAAACATTTTACCCATCTTAAATTTCAAAATTCAAAGTATTTTATGAAATGTTTGCAAGTTCATCAAAAATAAAAACCAACTGAATGAGGAGAAAGTGTCCACTGAAAGTAGATTTTAAATCCCTCAACTGTATCACGCATCATTTCAAAGAATTGCAAAGTTATAACGGCCCATTTGCAAACAACGACTTAATAAAAAATACATTTGAAAAAAAGGTAATTTAAAATCATACGTACCAGACCACACGGACCAACAGTTCGAAAGAGCCAGGGAAAACGAGGTCATCACTGGCGATGCCCCAGCGACGAGCAAATACCACCATTCCAGGCATTTTGGGATTAAAAAGATACAAGTCTGACAGGAGGTGACTTATTGCTAGCAAATGTATTCAACTGGCGCTTTAGGCCATTCATGACTCCACTTCCTGAAAACAAAGCAGCGTTGCTACATTGTACATTATTACCTCTATTGCAACACCCGCGCTGGATCTGTCTGCACACGTCATTTTAATGTCGTAATGCAATGTTAACCAAAAGGTTGCAGCTCCAACGTAGTGCTGACCTGTTAAACTGACATGAAATAATGATATTAAGTAAGGTGGTTAATACGGGCTTACTGTTGTTACGTGACGAGCTTCCCACATAGGCGATCTAAGGTTAGCTGCAAATACTAAAAATAAACATATTCCGGGAATGTGTTGTTAATCAACAAGCAAATAGTTCCTTTTTGCGATTTAAAGATCATATCTCTATTTACTTAGAGTAAATTAATGATAACTAAAGGAAAAAAAGGGACTTGTTTGTTTTGCCCACAAACCGTGTCCGCCCAGATAGGGAAACCCCAAGCAACAAAGCAAGGTATAATTGTTCCGCGTTTGCTTTTTGGTAACGCCCAATGACTGTGGCGCACCAGCTTGGCGGATAATGATTTTGAATATTAAAAACGAACGTAAGCAGATTCAAGATTGAACTGTTCCATTTGGAATCTTTAATATTTCAAATACATTCCACTCAATTATTCATTAATCGAACCAGTTGGTCACTTAAAAAACGTAAATGTATTTTAAATTTTCAATTATTCTCACAGCGCTCAAATCGGTTCCATGGTGTAATGGTTAGCACTCTGGACTCTGAATCCAGCGATCCGAGTTCAAATCTCGGTGGAACCTGATATTTTTAAAGAAAGTGTCCGGTAACTTTTTTAGTGCTTAATTACTACTACTAATAATTATATATTTAAGTGCTCAATTTGCTTAATCAGTGGATTTAAATGGGCTTGTTTGTTTGTTTCGACTGCATGAGGTCGTCACCGCCTAACGTCATATCAACATGGCGGCCAACATTGTGAGACGCTGTTGTTTTCTGAGCGTTAATCTTCGACCTAGTTTAATAATTCCACAGTCTTTAAAACGTGGCAGTGTTCGAATAAATCAAACGAACAACATTCAACAATCAAACGCTGGCTATGGAACCCGGGAAAAGGACAACGAACTGCTGGTAAATTCAATATATCATCGCTGTTTACTTTACTAAAAGAATGTCACACAAACAGTCAATTTAAAGAAAGAAATAAAGTGGTATATCTTAATGTGGTTTGTGACACACACAATGCTGTGCCAAGCAAACAACAGTGTCATGCTAGTACAAATGACTCAAAACTAATTTCATTATTTTGACCTCTTTTAGGATAACCAAGTGTACATTCCACTGGGTAAATATTCAAAAATGTATCATATGACTTACAAAAATAGTGTGATTCCTTCCTCGTTTGTCGTCATTAACTTTCTTTTCTTCTTAGACCGCCTGACCGTGTCTTACAGCAGGAGTAGTGGCCCTGGTGGTCAGCATGTCAATAAAGGTCTTCAAAAGTTATGATTAAAAAAATAATCAATAGTATTTATTAATGTTGATATACAGTTAACGCTCCCTGTTTATTAAACCCTCAGTCAACACAAAAGCAGAGATCAGATTCAACGTATTAGCAGCGGACTGGATCCCTGAAGATGTACGAATGAAAATCCTGGAAAAGGTTGGTTTCCAATAATGATGTGGTGAAAAATATACATCTGAGATTGAAGTGTATTTATCTGCTTTGTGGTGCAGAACAGAAACCGTATCAACAAAGCTGGGGAATTGCTCGTCACCTCAGAACTGAGCAGGAGCCAGCAGAGAAACGTCAGTGATTGTGTACAGAAGATCTCTACTATTATTGCTGAGGCTAGTAAAAAGCCGCGTGAACCCACACCAGAAGATCTTGCCCTCAGAGCATCAAGGTAACAACAGCTCGTTCTATAAAGCAGTGGTTCTCAAACATTTTTTTTTCACCAAGTGCAACCTCAGAAAACACTTGGCTCTCTAATGACCAACAATAAAATACAGTAGCGTAGTAGGCCTAAGTATTCATTAAAACAGAGCAGAGGTTTTATTTAACGAGTATATTTAATATTTTTAACCACTGTAACATTACACACAATGCACAAACATCATCGACAATGATACTTCTTATACAGTACGTATTTACAGCGTTCTACAGCGTACCACTGAATAGAGCCCACAGTTTGAGAATCACTGCTATACATAGTATTTCCTCATTGAGTGTTACCCCAACTTAAGAGTGTTTTGAGCTATTTGTTGTGCTTTTACATTTTGTCGTCCGTACCATTAGTTGGCCTAGCAAATGTCACAGTGATCCAACCAAAACTGTTTTACTCGCTAGCTTTAGCTTATTGCGAGAGATGGACATACCGCATTTTTCGGACTATAAGTCGCAATTTTTTTCATAGTTTGGCCGGGCTCCAATGCGACTTATATATGTTTTTTTCCTTTTTTATTATGCATTTTTGGCAGGTGCGATTTATACTCCGGTGCGACTTATACTCCGAAAAATACGGTAACTTTGTTTTCCAACTATGGGTAGGAAGAAGGTGAGAGTGAAGGACAGTGCTGAGAAGAAGTGGACAATATTCATTGAAATAAAGAAAGAAATAATCAAAAACATGATGTAGTATCTGAATGGCGGACATTTATCCATGAAAATATGGCAAAGATGCTAATGGTGTGTTTGATGGAGAAACAGCCAGAAGGAAATAACGTAAAAGTCCACTCTCCAAGGTAAATGCTACACACAAGTTGTTAATACACTCTCTTGTATTGTTTTTATACAATATTTTTTATTTTTAAAAGGCATTTTACATGCTACAATTGTGCTATTTTGTGCTGGCTAAGCACCAATTAAATTGATTTAAATTCAGTTTGATGGAGATGTTGATTTGAGATACATGTGTTTTGAGTTAAGAGCTCTTTCACAGAACCAATTAAGCTCTTAAATTGAGGTACTACTGTACATTGTTAACATTTTAGAAATAGCGCCCACTCTCCAGTTATTGCCTGCTTCCAGTTTACAACCTATGCAACATTAAATCATTTACGGTAAATGGGTAAATGATGATAGTTTCTGTCATGTTAAAAAAAAAAAAGTAAAGACTGTAACCGAAAGGAACCATATGTTAATAGGATGTTAGGTGATCAAACCTGACGATCAGTTGGGGCACCATATCTGTAACAGTACAGCTTAGGTCATTCAATGAGGAAATATGCTGATTATATTCCTTATGTCAGTAAATATTTAGCATGGGGACATTTTTTTGCAGGTTGGATAAAAGAAACAAGGAGCGAATCAGACAGAAGAAGATCAATTCAGCTACCAAGCAGAGCAGGCAACTGTAGTTCCATGAACGTTTTAACATCAATAATTTATGTTTTTTCTTTGTAATAAAAATTGTTTTAAAACATTTCTGTGTTAGCAGTGTTTCCGCTGTACAAAAACCGTACACACTCTTATCATTGTTAATAAGCAGTTTAGATTTGATCACTGTTACCAATCACTACTTTTATTCATTAATATTGAATAGGCTCCAGCAACCCCCGCGACCCCAAAAGGGACAAGCGGTAGAAAATGGATGGATGGATGAACCAGTGAAGACTATTCATAACCAAATACAGATTCAAACAGATAACTGTCTTATGCATTTAATATTATGACGTATTCTAAACTATAAACCAAACTAGTAATTATACTTGGAGCTGCTTCAACTAGTAAGTGCCCATTTTGAAATATGTACGAATATTAAGAAGATAATGTGGCAACAAAGTTTTAAAAAAAGCAATTTTCTTGTTGAAATAACCAGTTTGCCCATAATCACTACTAGCATTTTAGATAGAACGACAAGTACAAGCATGTATTCAAAAGTATTAGAGAATACATTTTAACCAAATGCTTCAAAAAATATATACATTTTTAAATGCTTCCTCAAAATAGCAGAGGATGGTTTCGATCCATCGACCTCTGGGTTATGGGCCCAGCACGCTTCCGCTGCGCCACTCTGCTCCCCGAATTTGACGGACGAAAATAAATATTTGAACTACATACATAGTCATCTGGGGGAGTAGTACAAACCATCTCATTTTTACCATTGCGTTGCCATATACATTAATATCAAGTAGAGTTTGGAATTTTTAAAACGAAATAAAAATCTTCTCGTTGGCCTCAAAAGACGACCACGAAGGGACTCGAACCCTCAATCTTCTGATCCGAAGTCAGACGCCTTATCCATTAGGCCACGCGGTCATGTACGTTACACACTTCAATACAGTTTAAACAATTCTTCGATGACAAATGTATCATAGTTTTACGCAGAGGCACGTTAGCAAACAACACGGTAAAGTTCAGTGTACTATTTCAACTGACATTGAAAAATGCACCACATTTGCCTTTTTGCAGTTAGCACTAAACGTTATGTTTTTCAATCATACGTACATACATCGTAATGAATACATATTTAAATGATTTGTATATAAATATATGTGCACGTAATATAAGTTTTTGAAACTACAGATGTTTTGCACCAATACGGCATTCGTCTCAGTATGAGCTATCCGTTATGGAAACACATTTTAAACAGAGATAATATCGATAGTATCGACACCGAGGGCAGTATCATTATAAGTTATAAGTTATCTTTAATGTTTATTGCGTATATGTGTATATAACACATTGCGTGTTTCGATGTCGTTGAGTTATTTTGCACCATTAACTTTAATTTCCATTAAGCAATTGTATGTATAAAAAAAGTAAATTAGGGAACAATTGAATTACTTGTTTAAAAATTATATTGCCCAGTTGCCTTAAATTTTGTATTTTGCAATTGTTTACAAATAAGTTTGTTCATATAAAACTGTTTTGGTGTTGTTTCATTCTGAGGAAAATAATGGTCAGCAAATTAAAAAATAAAAATCATTCAATGAAAGTTTTGTTCACTCTGTGTTGGATTTGTTACACAAACAAATATATAAATTAAAAACAAATAATAATCAAAGTTCAAATTAATAAATAGATATTAATAAGTTGTATATCACCTAATTAGATGACAATGCCTCAATGATCAATACATTCGTATGTACTTTGTAAATCCTTTAGTTTGAGCAGTTTGATACAAGTGTAATATTGAATAATTGGGTAATATTTCATACTTGGAGGGCTCTAATAATGTTAAAAACGGATTTAAAAGGTCGTAAACCGTTTTTTGTGCTCTAACTATGAAACTATTAAATTTATTAATGAACATTCTAGTAAACCGCGACAAATGAGGGACTACCGTACTTCGTATCATATTGATTGATTGATTGAAACTTTTATTAGTAGATTGCACAGTACAGTACATATTCCGTACAATTGACCACTAAATGGTAACACCCGAATAAGTTTTTCAACTTGTTTAAGTCGGGGTCCACGTAAATCAATTCATGGTACAAATATATACTATCAGCATAATACAGTCATCCCACAAGTTAATCATCAGAGTATATACATTGAATTATTTACATTATGTACAATATTTACAATCCGGGGGGTGGGATGAGGAGGGTTTAGTTGATATCAGCACTTCAGTCATCAACAATTGCATCATCAGAGAAATGGACATTGAAACAGTGTACCGGTAGGTCTGATTTGGTAGGATATGTACAGCGAGCAGAGAACATAGTGAGTTCAGAAAACATAAGGATAAGTGTATACATTTGATTATTTACATTTGGTTATTTACAATCCGGGGAGGTGGGATATGGAAGGGGGAGGGTGTTAGTCTATGGTTGAAGTTGACTGGAGGTGTTGTTTTAGTGCGGTTTTGAAGAAGGATAGAGATGCCCTTTCTTTTACACCTGTTGGGAGTGCATTCCATATTGATGTGGCATAGAAGGAGAATGAGTTAAGACCTTTGTTAGATCGGAATCTGGGTTTAACATGGTTAGTGGAGCTCCCCCTAGTGTTGTGGTTGTGGCGGTAATTTACGTTAAGGAAGTAGTTTGACATGTGCTTCGGTATCAGGGGGGTGTAGCGGATTTTATAGACTAGGCTCAGTGCAAGTTGTTTTACTCTGTCCTCCACCCTGAGCCAGCCCACTTTGGAGAAGTGGGTTGGAGTGAGGTGTGATCTGGGGTGGAGGTCTAGAAGTAATCTGACTAGCTTGTTCTGGGATGTTTGGAGTCTAGATTTGAGGGTTTTGGAGGTGCCGGGGTACCAGGAGGTGCATGCGTAATCGAAAAAGGGTTAAACGAGAGTTCCCGCTGGAATCTTCAAGGTGCTTTTATTGACCAGAGAGGAGATTCTGAAGAGAAATCTTGTTCATTGGTTGACCTTTTTGATTACCTTGGTTGCCATTTTATCACAGGAAAGATTAGCCTCTAGAATGGAACCTAGGTAGGTGACCTCATCTTTCCTGGTGATAACAATGTCACCCACTTTTATGGTGAAGTCACTGACTTTTTTTTAGATTGATTTGGGACCCAAATAGGATGGATTCTGTTTTACCTAAGTGTATGGATAGTTTATTGTCAGCGAGCCAGGTGCAAATACTAAGGAGTTCAGCACTGAGGATTTTTCCACCTGTGACTTGTCCTTGTCTGATACCAGCAGGGCCGAGTCATCCGCAAACAGGAACAACTCACAGTTGCATGCTGATGACATGTCATTTACGTATATTAGGAACAGTAAAGGCCCTAATATACTGCCTTGGGGGACTCCACAGCTTACTGAGAGGGCGGGGGGGGGGGGGGGGGGTACACGGTGCCGTTCACCTCTACCATCTGTTTCCTCCCCTCCAAGTAAGATTGCATCCAGCTCGATGAGGTTTTATCAAATCTGATTGCTCTGTGCTTATCTAACAGTATAGCGTGGTTAACGGTGTCAAAGGCCTTCTGAAGATCCAGCATGACTATGCCGCAGTATTAGCCCCCGTCTACCTCATGTTTGATGTGGTCGGTCAGATAGAGAAGGCATGTGTCAGTGGAGTGGTTAGTTCTGAAGCCGGATTGGAATTTGTACATGAGTTTTTAGTGGCAAGGTAACTATCGACCTGTTCATAAACTATGTTTTCCATTACGGTACTTTCGAAATGGAACTGAGAATAGAAGCAGGTCGGTAGTTACCAGGTTCTAATTTGCTTCCTTTTTCAAAAAGCAGAGTTACTCTTTCTATCTTGAAATCTTTGGGTACTTGACCTTGTTTAATTGAGAGGTTAATTATGTGTGTGATGATTGGGGCAACGGTGGTGGCAGAGTCCCTGAGGAATCTGGAGAGAATATTGTCAAGGCCGGTGACCTTGTTTAGGTGGAGCGCGCTCAATTTATTAAGCACCTCGTCAGCTGAGACCATTTCTAATTTGAAATTGTTGTTGATTACTCCTAGCTTTCTGTAGAGGGCTATACCAAAACGACCAGAGTGGTGGGACAGCTTGTTAACTAGAGTTGTAGCTAATCGATACCAAATTGGACAACAATTGCAGTGTAAGGCTTTATTACCAATAGGTTTCACTGAGTGACAAATACATGAATATGGAGCTAATATGACAAGATGTATATAAAATGTAAGTCACAATAATGAATGAATAGAGACCATATTCAAACTTATAGTAAAAAGTAAAGCACTTAACATATGAAAACAGTATGTTAGTAACAAGTTATAACACTGAGGAAAAAATGCAAACACAGAAAAGGTCACTGCACTCAATGCAATGTAGATAATGAGGCATATCCCAAATACAAAATATAAAACAAAAACACAAGTTGGGAAATGTTCTCCCTATAGTGTACTTAAAATGCACTTGATACATCACAGTAATGCACTCATTCTACTGTATGTTGACAGCTTTATGTCTGATGTTATCAGCGAGAAAAAGTTCTATCATTCACTATTTTGCAGAGTAATTAAGGTTATATTGGGAATGTCAAATGTGCCTTTCAACATAGTCATAACATTCACTGTAGCAAAGCGTTATACAGTACATTTACGCAATCAAATAGTGGCATTACATTGTGGTAACAGGTTAGTTAGGTCATCTAGTAAGGCTGCAAGTGTAAGACGAAGATGATAAAATACATTGTTTGAATAAAAGCAAAAAATTGTCAACCCATTGGTTAAAATGCAATTTGTGACAATATTCCACATTAAGGGGCTATAGGCGCTTTAAAGTATAGACAAGCGACATGACGACTCACATGATTTGTGTAAATGATGACTCCATGCCTAGGTATTGTCAAAAATAACAATCTGCAAAGATTGTAACGTTTCTCAAGAGGAGCATCTTTTAGGCATTTAGTGGGACCATCAACCACATTCTTTTCAAAAAGCACTACTTCCACCAACCCGAGCAATAAACTTCACATTATCCATTCAAAGTGGTAATCTCGTTCTAATCCCGCTAGAAAGCGACTTGTGCAAAAGTGAGGTATCAAAGACAGAAAGCGTATTGATATATGAAAACAATAAATTGCTATGAGGATTATTAGCACCTTTACTGGTCAGACAGCATAAAAAAATGAGAAAAAATGTGAATATACTGCATGATTTCAAACAAAACCCTACATGTTTTTTAACTCATCTTTCTTGTCAGTTAGTGTTTCATAATGATAGGATCTCACGGTTTAGATTTAAAATACTTTGCTCTAGTTAAATAAGTCTAAAAGCACAGTAACACAGTAAAGACGGTAAATGATAAGTTCATACAGTACCATCTAAAAGTGAGTACACCCCTTGCATTTTTTTTCACTTATTTTTTATCTTCATGAGACAACAGCGAAGAAAGGATATAGTGGTACCTCAATTTAAGGGTGTTTTGAGATAAGAACTCTGTCTCTGCTAATTGTTATGCTTTAAATTGCAAGAGTTGTTGTAGCAAATGCCAGAGTGAACCCCATAAGAATTGAAACATCTGGTCTTACTCGCTAGCGTTGGCTTGTAGGTAGAGATCGACACAACTTGGTTTTTCCAACCGTGGGAAGGAAGAAAGTGACTGCATGCTGAGAAGTGGATGATATTCAGTGGATTAAAGAAATTAGTTGTCGAAACATGAAAAAAAGTTTGTAGTCAACTTGGCAAAGCAATTTGAGCGTATGACTGCTAGTGTGCGCCATACTGAGGCAGAATGAGTCTAATGCCAATCAAAAATGTAAAATAGTATATGAAGAAGCTGCTGATGGTGTGTTTGATGGTGACACAGCTAGAAGGAAATACCGTAGAAGTAAGCTCTCCAAGGCAAAATATGTACTGTATATTATTATTACATTACTTAATAAAACTACAGTAATTGTTTGTAGAATATTGTATTGTATTGTTTTTATGCAATATTTCCCATCTAAAAGTTAGTTGTTTTTTAAAGGCATGTTACATGTTAAAATTGTGCTCTTTTGGGCGCGGGGGGAGGGGGGCGGGCGGGCAATTAGTTTGATTTGAGATACAAGTGTTTTGAGTTAAGAGCTCCGTCACAGGACCAAAAAAATCTCAAAAATTGAGATACTACTGTACTTTGATGCAATGTAGTCCCTGTACAGTTTGTGTAATAGTGTACATTTACTGTCGCCTCAAAGTACCCCAACACACAGCCATTAATGTCTTAACCACTGGCAACAAAAAGGAGTACATCCCTGAGTGAAAATGTCCAAATTGGGCCCCAACTAGTCATTGCATCTATGTGAGTGGTGGGAGGTACTCTTTTGTGCGGTACTGTATGTTAACCTCCACCATATTTTCATTGTATTTTATTTGTTAGATTGTGCAAAAGCAACGCGATAACTTATGTCGTGGAGTCACGACAATTCTGAATGGAAATGCATATATAGGATTTTTTTTCCCCTTTTCCGTCACTGTAGAACTTTAATGCAAATGATGAGAGTTCTATCGTTGTTTCGTTTTTTGTCAAGAGTAATTTTTATTTTATTTTTGCTATCAGTCTCAAAGCTACCGTTCCCCCTGCTTCAGAATATAAAATGGTAAGGTCATGTCTTTTTATTCCATCTACTGGCCTATTCTGGTCAGCGTGCACACCGCTGATTGCAGTCGGCTGCTCGCTACAATGTGCCAAATAAGTCTTGCAGGCATGTTTGTTGTTGTCTACTGTTTTCTTTTGTTGGTAATATAATGTGTGATCTCGGTGAAAAATGCAGGAAACCTGATGATCTAGCACAGTGCTTCTCAAACTGTGGTACGTGTATATAGTGGTACGTCAAATAATCACTTTATTTAGGTACAGTGTTTATTTTCCTATATTCAAACAAAGTGGCCCCCTTTACATTGCACACCAAATCTGATATTTTTGCCCTCAAGTGACACAGATCTGATTTCTTTTGCCAGTCTAAACGCTCCAAAGTGCTTCAAATGTGATCTTTTCGAATCAGATTAAGGCCATATCAGGAGGTAGTCCAAATCCAATTGAAATCGGATCTTTTTAAATGTGACTCCAGTCTAAACGCAATGTGACCTGAATGTGAACCGTATGTGACTTTTTCGTCAGCTTTGAGAGAGCTACATCATTCGTGAGCGCGAGGAAAGACGCAGCCCCGCCAGCGGAAGTGGATACTTCATCATAACATCCGGTTTCAGTGAGCAAAGTCTATTTAAGATGACCGAATTTTCGGTGCATCACTTGTCAATAGTGCACACATAATAGGCTATATATAATACATAAGTATTATATATAGCCTATTATGTGATTGTTGAAGGACCGTAATTGATGCTGTGGCATATTTGCTTTTATATATATATATATATATATATATATATATATATATATATATATATATATATATATATATATATATATATATATATATTCGTTCATACATTATATTACTTTCATTTATTTTTATGTAAAAAATGAATGATACATACATACATACATATATATATATATATATATATATATACACATATATATATATATATAGTCGAGGTTTCTGTGGTTTATCCGTTATACAGTGCTCAATACCGGAGTAGAGCAGAATATACGTTAGGTCAGGAAAAAACACAAGAGGCTATATCATCCCTACAAGCCTGTTTCGCAGGTTTCTCTGCTCTCCAGGGCAAATGCAAATTATATATATATATATATATATATATATATATATATGCATGTATGTATACATATATATGTATATATATATATATGTATATATATATATATATATATGTATATATATATATATATATATATATATATATTACATACATATATATATATATATATACATACATACATATATATACATACATATATATGTATACATACATGCATATATACATACATATATATATATATATATACATATATATATATATATATATATACATACATACATACATACATACATATATACAGTATATATACACATATACATATATACACACACACATATATATATATATATATACATATACATATACATATACATATACATATATATATGTTTGTTTGTTTCACCCTAAAATCTGTCCTGTCCAGCCAATTTAGTAAAACTTTGGGTAGAATTTTATTAAATGAATAAACCAAAATTCATCAGAGCTGTTTATCTATTTTATAAAGGAATGTAGTCAATCTAGAACTGGCACCCAATGTTATTGAAAAAGTATTCAATTTGAATCGAGATTTGAATCGTTCCCCCAGGAATTGAGTCGTGCCCACAGATGCACAGCCCAAATATGTACGGTGGTGACTTTTATTTTATTTTGTAGTACTCGTTGTGACTTCCTTGTTCATTTACGGAATCCTGTCAACTTCCTTGGTTTTTACTTTATCGAGTGCGCATGCAAGTGACGTCAAGGCCACACACGGGCCACGTTGGGGCCTTTGCGCGTTTACACTGGAGTCTGATGAAGATCACATTTTACTTGCAGTGTGAACAGTCAGCTGGAAAAAAATCTGATTTAGAAAAAAATCAGATTTAGGCCACTTTGGCCTGCAGTGTAAACATAGCCACTGTTACTGTTCATACTGTGTGTAATGTTACAGAGCCAAAAATATTAAATATACCTGTTAAATAAAACTTCTGCCTTGTTTTTAATAGATACTTAGGGCTACTACGCCACTGTATTTTAATGTTGGTGACTATTGTGGTACTTGGTACTTTTTTCTGAGGTGGTACTTTGTGAAACAAAGTTGAGAACCTCTGATCCAGCATATTTCTGCACACTGAACACTAAATGCCATTTAAGACGAAACTATGCAGATTTGTTTTATTTTCGTACTGCTAATACATGCTACTCATATTTCCGTGTAAGACTCTACTTGGCATTTTCTGTACTGCACTTGAGTTGGCTGCTTGGCGACAAATGTTGCACTGCGCGGAACACTGACATTGTACCTAATGTCCTCTAGAGACGCATCACTGCTTACTAGATTTGCCTGATTTGCTGGATTTACTGGGTTTAGCGGCTTTGGTAGCTTTAATGTCCATCTTGGTCTTCTGGATACGGGAGAATATCTCCTTGAAGAGAGCCTTGTACTCTGGAGTGTTCTGTCCCAGGCGCTTATCCACCGCCTCCACCTGCTTGCCGATCATCTCAATGGCCTCCGGCGTCGATGGTGACTGGGTGGGGGATGGGGGAGGGGCGGGGGTGTGACCCACGGCGCAGTCCTTCATGGAAGGGTCTCGGGAGACGGGTCGGGAAGTCTGGACGCCGGCGTGACAGAGGCTCTCCTCGTGGCGGCGGCATTTTCCCAGCAGCTCCTCGTATTTCTCCAATAAAGCGTGATACTGCTCATCCACCTCCCTGAGGATGGACATGCCTCTCTTTCTCACGCTGTTGGCGTGAAGAGCGTAGCTGCCTCTCCTGCGGCCAGATGCATCCCGAGCAACGATGGCGTTGAGTGCGGTGTCACTGCAGCTTTTCCTCACAGGGTTGGACTCGGGGAGAGCTTCCCCGCCCACGCCGCCTCCACCCTCCGCCACCTCCCTCACGCCTCCTCCTGTCTCCGCAACCTCTCCCTCCAGGAAAGTGTCGGTCTCCGGGGTGTTATTGAGCACGGTCTGGGTGAGGGTGACGCCGTCATCTTCGTTTCCGAGGAGGAAAGTTCTGCCGCGGCGTAGCTGCTGTAGCTCCTGCAGCTCCACCTCCAACTCTCTCACCCTGGCCTGACAGCTCTCAGCATCCTGGGGGGAAAACAATCACACTGAAGTGTTGCATTTATGAACGACATTAGCAATAGCGTTCTGCAGTCACCTGCACACGTGTTTGCAGACGCGAGAAATCTGCAAGGAGCAGGTTGCACTCCTTCTCCACACCCTCTCGACGCCCCTTCTCGGACCGGATGGCTGCTCGTAGAGCTGACACCGCCTCCCTAAGGTGCTGGTTCTCCTCTTCAAATGGCTGACGCTTCGCCTCCACAGAGAAGCTTTCAGCCCTGCCCACCACAAACTCGTCCTCGTACCTTTTACAAACATGTCACAAATGAAACAACAGCAATCGGACAAAGTTGAAGCAAGATTAAAGTCCGTGCCTCAAAGACTGCAAGATGTTAAATAGCCATAGGTGGTGTTGTTTTTCATGATTCCATACATTTTTTCTTAAGTGATTCCATAATATTTGGACTCTGATGGATCTAAAAATGAAACTGTAACTGACTACCACTATGTATATTCTTAATTCATTTGAGTGTTTCTTAAAGCCAGAAAGTTGCCATTTAAAATGACTATAGTTTTGTGTCATGTCTATTATCTAGTGATATGCAATGCCAGCGATACACCTAATGTGCCTGGTAAAACTTCAAAAATTGTGTATTTTAAGTGCTGCTGCTTCACCACTTTATTCATAATTTTTGCACCTAAACTTTTTTCCATGACTTTAGCTCATTACTTTTTCTTTTTGATCTATGAGCCTCCCCGTGACTGCCTGGGTTCCCTCCGGGTACTCCGGCTTCCTCCCACCTCCAAACACATGCACCTGGGGATAGGTTGATTGGCAACACTAAATTGGCCCTAGTGTGTGAATGTGAGTGTGAATGTTGTCTGTCTATCTGTGTTGGCCCTGCGATGAGATGGCGACTTGTCCAGGGTGTACCCCGCCTTCCGCCCGATTGTAGCTGAGATAGGCTCCAGCACCCCCCGCGACCCCGAAGGGAATAAGCGGTAGAAAATGGATGGATGGATGGATGGAGCCTAATGTTACTACCATCATAACATGGTGAAATGTGGCCCTCAATTTAGTAATTGAGGGCCTTCTTCTCTTTGTTTGAGACTAAACCATGTATAAAGACAGTATAGACCATAGGCGCCGATCCCGTGGGTGCTTCGGGGCCCGAGCACCCACGGACAATGCCGAGCACCCACGTGGGATTGATGGCAACATTCAATCTTTAAAATAATTTCTGAAAAATTAATCTTGTTGTCGTTAATTTTGTGACGAGTTTGGTCCGTTTTATAAAATAATAAAGCCACAAATCCATCCATCCATACATCCATCTTCTTCCGCTTATCCGAGGTCGGGTCGCGGGGGCAGCAGCCTAAGCAGGGAAGCCCAGACTTCCCTCTCCCCAGCCACTTCGTCCAGCTCTTCCTGTGGGACCCCGAGGCGTTCCCAGGCCAGCCGGGAGACATAGTCTTCCCAACGTGTCCTGGGTCTTCCCCGCGGCCTCCTACCGGTCGGACGTGCCCTAAACACCTCCCTAGGGAGGCGTTCGGGTGGCATCCTGACCAGATGCCCGAACCACCTCATCTGGCTCCTCTCGATGTGGAGGAGCAGCGGCTTTACTTTGAGCTCCCCCCGGATGGCAGAGCTTCTCACCCTATCTCTAAGGGAGAGCCCTGCCACCCGGCGGAGGAAACTCATTTCGGCCGCTTGTACCCGTGATCGTGTCCTTTCGGTCATAACCCAAAGCTCATGACCATAGGTGAGGATGGGAACGTAGATCGACCGGTAAATTGAGAGCTTTGCCTTCCGGCTCAGCTCCTTCTTCACCACAACGGATCGATACAGCGTCCGCATTACTGAAGACGCCGCACCGATCTGCCTGTCGATCTCACGATCCACTCTTCCCTCACTCCTGAACAAGACTCCGAGGTACTTAAACTCCTCCACTTGGGGAAAGATCTCCTCCCCAACCCGGAGATGGCACTCCACCCTTTTCCGGGCGAGAACCATGGACTCGGACTTGGAGGTGCT
The DNA here is from genome assembly GCF_033978685.3 of Nerophis lumbriciformis. NCBI lineage: Eukaryota > Metazoa > Chordata > Actinopteri > Syngnathiformes > Syngnathidae > Nerophis > Nerophis lumbriciformis. Next base: position 16,843,256 of record NC_084558.2, on the reverse strand, counting down.
GATTCTCATCCCAGTCGCTTCACACTCGGCTGCGAACCGATCCAGTGAGAGCTGAAGATCCTGGCCAGATGAAGCCATCAGGACCACATCATCTGCAAAAAGCAGAGACCTAATCCTGCAGCCACCAAACCAGATCCCCTCAACGCCTTGACTGCGCCTAGAAATTCTGTCCATAAAAGTTATGAACAGAATCGGTGACAAAGGGCAGCCTTGGCGGAGTCCAACCCTCACTGGAAACGTGTCCGACTTACTGCCGGCAAAGCCACAAATCATATGGGATAATCACTTCGCTGAACGTCTATTTTTTTTTTTAAACATGTGTGAATGTGAGTGTGAATGTTGTCTGTCTATCTGTGTTGGCCCTGTGATGAGGTGGCGACTTGTCCAGGGTGTACCCCGCCTTCCGCCCGATTGTAGCTGAGATAGGCTCCAGCGCCCCCCGCGACCCCGAAGGGAATAAACGGTAGAAAATGGATGGATGGATGGACACCGAGCACCCACTGACAGAAATGTAGATCGTCGCCTATGGTATGGACAACTCGGTTTCAGAGTTGTTCCCAAACAAGGCGCCTTGTAGTCACGTGAGGAGCTTTTGACCAATCATATAAGAGATCGTCTGGCCATATTCTCTGTGGTTGGTCAAAAGCTCCTCACGTGACTATAGGGTGCCATGTTTGGGACCAACTTTGAAACTGAGTTGTCCATACTCTCCCTATAGCAGTGGTTCTCAAACTTTTTTTGTCATCCCCCACTTTGGACAAGGGGGAGTTTTCAAGCCCCACCTGCCCCCATCGCCCCAACAGAGCGCTAATGCCAAGCTTTAACATTTTCAAATTTATTGAACATCAAGTTGTATACATTCAAACTCAATAACATAAAATAACATCAAGTTCAATGATAAATAAAATAACTGTGCAGCTGTGGTACAACTTGCATCAAGTTCAATAATAAATAAAATAACTTCCATCAAGTTCAATAATAAATAAAACAAAAGTGTTATAACTTGTATCAAGTTCAATAATAAATCAAAAAAAGTGTTATAACTTGCATCACGTTCAATAATAAATCAAAAAAAGTGTTATAACTTGCATCACGTTTAATAATAAATCAAAAAAAGTGTTATAACTTGCATCAAGTTCAATAATAAATAAAACAAGTGTTGTAACTTGCATCAAGTTCAATAATAAATAAAAAAAAGTGTTATAACTAGCATCACGTTCAATAATAAATCAAAAAAAGTGTTATAACTTGCATCAAGTTCAATAATAAATAAAACAAAAGTGTTATAAGTTGCATCAAGTTCAATAATAAATAAAACAAAAGTGTTATAACTTGCATCAAGTTCAATAATAAATAAAAAAAAAGTGTTATAACTAGCATCACGTTCAATAATAAATCAAAAAAAGTGTTATAACTTGCATCAAGTTCAATAATAAATAAAAAAAAGTGTTATAACTAGCATCACGTTCAATAATAAATCAAAAAAAGTGTTATAACTTGCATCAAGTTCAATAATAAATAAAACAAAAGTGTTATAACTTGCATCAAGTTCAATAATAAATAAAAAAAGTGTTATAACTAGCATCACGTTCAATAATAAATCAAAAAAAGTGTTATAACTTGCATCAAGTTCAATAATAAATAAAACAAAAGTGTTATAACTTGCATCAAGTTCAATAATAAATAAAACAAAAGTGTTATAACTTGCATCAAGTTCAATAATAAATCAAAAAAAGTGTTATAACTTGCATCAAGTTCAATAATAAATCAAATAACTTGCATCAAGTTCAATAATAAATACAATAAAAGTGCCACTTTGCAATGTTTGCAAAAAAAAGGAGGAGCTATGCATTTGGCAAGACAGGGCAAGTGACAGCACTTTCCCCCAGGAGAGCCACCTTGCTTCACTGTGAAACAGCACGGCTGTATGATCAGCTCCTATTTCCCCAAACAGTGCAGAGAACAGTCGCACTTTCGGTGGTCGTGTTTTGATCAAATTTACCGCGCTCACAACATCTGTTAAAACCTCATTGAGTTCGTGGCTGAGCTGCCTTGACGCTAGTGCTTCCCGATGAATGAATCCAGTGTGTGCCCGTCACATTTTTGTTTCTCTGCAGGCGCTGGCTCTGGCTCGACGACCTTTGAGGTGCGAGTCACAAATGTATATATTTGTGTAATTGTGATCCACACATTAGCCTGCTACCCATCCGCGCGAAAGTTTGTTCCGCTTAGCCCCGCCCCCATTAGTTACTGTTGCTATGTCTGTCAAACTTTCGCTCGTACCGAGAAATATAAAGCCTACAGTAAAAATAAGTACCAGTAATTTCCATTTATTTATATAGCAGATTTCACAGACAGAATCACAAAGTGATTTACAGCGTGTATAGAAAATGAAAGCATAGTAAAAAAAAATATCTAAGAATATAATAATTTAAAAAAAAATGTAAAGTGAAATTTCCTCCCGTTCCTCGCGCCCCACCTGTCATGTCTCTATTCCCCACCACCAGTGGGGCGCGCCCCACACTTTGAGAAACACTGCCCTATAGACGGCTCTGGTTTGAGATTGTCATTACTGCCACTAGTGGTGGGAAAGTGCATTGCAACTGAGTATCGCTGCAGCCCATACGGACCACTGCTGAGAAGCAGATTTTTTTAGGGGGCACCATTGTTTAGAAACACTGATTTAGACAAGATCGCAATGATTTAGTTACTTTACACTTTTAATTACATATAGTATCTCAAATAACTACAGTACATCACTACTGTCATCTGCTTTTCCTCTACATAATGTAGAAACTGAATGAACATACTTCAAATCTTGTAATTACATATTTGTTGTGGTCTTTCTTGAACTATTTGGAAAAAAAGATAGGTTTTTATTTATATTTATAAAGGATTTTGGAATTGTTGCTATTTTTAGAATATTTAAAAAAAATCTCACGTACCCCTTGGCATACCTTCAAGTACCCCCAGGGGTACGCGTACCCCCATTTGAGAACCACTGGTCTAGACCACAAGGAAGTGTTTTAAATGTAGGTTGAAATCATCATAGGTCCCCTTTAAGAAGCAATTACATTCTGTATCATATGTGAAGTGTGCAATTATACAACATTGTGTCTTGTCAAAGTATCTTCCTGCTGGAAAATGTTGAGGGAATTGACTCAAAACCTAACCCCGCCTACTGCAATCAAGGCTGCAGCACTCTTTGCCTCCTGTTGGTGTAACGCCATAAAATCCCCTTCCATTTTAGTTACTGTAAAAAAACTAGTTATTTACAATTTGATATTGGTTAATATGCAAGAGAGTGAATGCAGAACCGCGAATAAGTGGGATCTACTGCACATTTTTTTAAATGAGCTTCCTTTTTTTTTTTTTTTTTAACAGGTACTAGAAATGACGGCAAATAATTTGAACTTTGAACGAAGAATGTGGATTCTACATTTGGCTTACTTCTACGCCCTATCTGTGGATTTTGTTGGTCCATAGGTAGCTAGCAGACTACTTTGTGGTTCATGGTGCATATTAGAATATTATTCTTGTTTGTGGAAAATGGAAATACATTCCTGTATCGCCACAAAAATGTATTTCTGTTTTCCAGCCCATGCTCCTATCACCTACAAAGCTTTGTAAACAAAATCTGTTTGTGTCAGTCCAACGATCCACAGTTTCACTATAGGCAAGACTCAGGACCTGAGCATTGTTTTTTGGATGATGACTGATTGCTTTCATAGACAAATGCTTGTGTTCCTTTCCTTTATTCCCTCCTCACCAGACAACCATACCTGGGTGCTGTGCAAAGTTCCCTCAGACAAGGAAAGGAGTGGATGGTCTTGCGTCGTTCCCTCTTCTCCCTCTTGACTCTGAGTTTTTCCATGGAGCGAAGCTGGTCCACCTGTCCTGAGAGGGACTCCACCTGATTCTGCAAAGTCTCAATGGTCCCTGTTAACCTGATGAAAAAAAGACTCTCGATAAAAGGAGAATGACAAAGGAATTGAATGAGAGTTGATGCTTTACCTTTCTATCTTTTGCTGGGAGTCCTTGCTGTTGATCACGAGTGTTTGGTTGGTTCGTTCAAGCTCTCTTGCAGTACCGTCCAGCTGCTCGTACACTTTGGCATGCTGCTCGTTCATGTCCCGAAGGACCTCTAACTGCTTTGACAGGTACTGTGTGATATACAACATAGACTACAATAAAAGGCAGGGAGGGGGCCACATTTACAGAAAGCTAAGGACCAGCAAACCAGACTTTTCCCTTCTCTATAGGGCTCGAAAGGGCATTTCATTTCACAACTAATTGTGGGTGCTGGGTAGCCATTTTTGCTGGACAAAGTTTTTGTTTACAAGGCTGTACTCAACCAGTGGTATTGTGAGAGAAAGCAGTCTGTTGCTTTCTCTGGAATTAAGAAAAATTAAGAAAAAAATCAAGGGACTGTACCGGAATTAGTTGGACCCTGTTCCAAAGGCTCGCCACCTTAAAAAATAAGTTTTATTTGTGGAATTGATCCATATGAGCACGTCTAATAAACGAGATTTGAGCAAGCTGCCGAACGTGTCCTGTATCTCAGTCAATTTTATAGAGGGCAAACATTTCGGAATGCCAAGTTGGACAAACCAACTTTGGCTGCGTGAAAGACCTCGGAATTTTACATCAGAAAGAGAAAACTGTCGTCCCTTCAGAAATAAGTCAACAGTGATGTTACCTGGGGAAATTTGTTTCAAATAAAAATATATTTCAAGTCTGAAATACACTGTGCATTAATGTGGGGAATATTTAAAGGACAGTTATTAATCTGTGAATAGGGGTATTGTTTTTTCCCCAAATACTGTACATTGTTCGTAACCCGCAGATAGCTTAGCTTCGCTTGGCTAACGCCAACATCCTACTAAATGATACGTGTGCAACAGAGTAAAACAGGCTTTGATTCCAATTCACCAGTGTGAAAATGCCGTGAACATGTACCTGGTGATGGCTGAACACTAATCAGAGGCAGGTGAAACTAATCAGCACCCATAGAAACCAAAACACAAACACAGGGGTGCTGAAAACAGAACTGAGATAGTCAAACTAACAGAACAAAACATAATCCGGGCAACGGATCATAAGAGCTTTAAGTTTTTAGAGAAAAAGCACTATCCATCCATCCATCCATTTTCTACCGCTTATTCCCTTTGGGGTCACGGGGGGCGCTGGAGCCTATCTCAGCTACAATCGGGCGGAAGGCGGGGTACACCCTGGGCAAGTCGCCACCTCATCGCAGGGCCAACACAGATAGACAGACAACATTCACACTCACATCCACACACTAGGGCCAATTTAGTGTTGCCAATCAACTTATCCCCAGGTGCATGTCTTTGGAGGTGGGAGGAAGCCGGAGTACCCGGAGGGAACCCACGCAGTCACGGGGAGGACATGCAAACTCCACACAGAAAGATCCCGAGCCCGGGATTGAACCCAAGACTACTCAGGACCTTTGTATTGTGAGGCAGATGCACTAACCCCTCTGCCACCGTGAAAAGCACTATATAAATATAATTCATATAAAAAAAAATATGTTTGGAAAAAAATCTAATAAAACAGCCTCATATGATAAGGCACCGTGCTATGACTACCTCTCCTACCTCAATTTCTTGCACTTGTTCTTCATTAGTGATGTACATCTGCTGCAGGGAGTCCTCCAGCTCCTTGTTCCTTTCCAGCAAAGTCTTTCCAAGCTCTGCAGCCAGGTGGAGGTCTACACAGGAGAAGGATTAAGGAGGCATGAATGCATAATGTACACATAGAGCAGAGAAGGAGGACTAATGAGCACAAGCAAGGAATGAATGGGGATAGAAAGAAGGGCAAGGTGAGAACGATCATTGAACGATTGGTCAGCATTAGGGATGGGAAGATTAATTGGCTTGCATCTAACCGCGAACATGCGCATGGGACAAACGAATGCATCGGTTGAGCAACTTTAAATTGCTGCAGTTTAATCGGATTCAACTTGTCCATCTATCCGACTATTTCCTACCGCTTGTCCCTCTCAGCATTGCAGGGGTGACCGGAGCCTATCCCAGCTGCATTCAGGCGAAAGGCGGGGTACACAGAATGTTTAGCAGGCTAAATAACACACTTTTTTAATAAATAGGGAAGGTTAAAACATTGTCAAGCAGAGTTATAAATACCATTAACTTGTACACAATATAATGTACAGAATATCAAAATCATTTATTCAGATAGAAATATCACAGATTACATTACCAAACAGCTTTGACAATCAAACCAGGATTTTAACGATCCAAATTTTATGTTACTAATGTACTAAAATGGTATTTAAACATGGAAGTGAGGCCCTTCCTCTGAATGCAAACGCTCCTAATGTAGGAATCCAAATTCTTTAATCCTACAAAATCTGGCAAGACATTAACGCACTGCAGGTACATTTTGTCATTAAAAGCGTATTTTTGTCCATTTTGTGTTGTGCTATTTTAAAAAGCATTATGTTTAAAAAAATATTTCACAAAAGCAAACTAATTGCCCAGTCATGGTATTAAAAACTTGAACAGTGTCTGTCTAGGATACACTTATCAATGATGAAAAATTATATCTATCCGCGAATAATTTTAAGGTTAACTAAGAACAAACTCTAATCGCGATTAAAAATTTTAATCGTTTGAAAGCCTTCCACACAAACCTTAAGTAGATTAGGCTTCATAGGTTTTACAAGAGAAACAGGCATCTTCATAAAGCTAACACTATTTTCCAAACGTACCAGGCAGCTGTCAAATACACTGAATTGATGCATGTTTTGTACTAAAATAAATTAATGTGAAAAATGTTTGAAAAATATATTTTTGTCGTGCATAATAATAACTCCAACCAGGGATTAAACCAGTAGGGGACACAGGGTTTCGGGAAATTTGACAATTTAAAAATAAATGTTATATATTTATCAGTGACAGAACAGGAAGGGCCTAGGGATATTTTGCAGTAAAATTTCATATGAAGGGCCCTGTCATTCATTCATTTACATTGGACATATGCTTCTTCACGCAAAACGGGGCTCTAGGAATCGCGGGCCCATACGCACAGCGCGAAATATATAGTGAGTGGTGGCCGTGGCCCTAAGTATAAAATTATATTACACAATATAATATAATATAAAATTATAGTATATAATCAAATTTAATACAATATAACATGATATACTATACTATAGTATACTATACCATACTATAATAAAATATAATACAATATATTATAATGTAATGTAACTTTTGGAAATTTCATATCCAAAAAATTTGATAATTACTGCCATAGCTAATATTATGATGTTCTTCCTTAGACAGACAAGTTAAGCTGGTTTTAGCCAAGTAGTTCATTCAATGTTGCCTCACTTTCCCAAGTAATTGATCAATCATTGATTCAACAGAATGCTCATTCCTATTGGGGACTCAAAATAGTATTTCTTAAAGGGCAACTGCACTTTTTTGGAATGTTGCCTATGTTTTACAATCCTAATGAGAGACAAGAAGACAAAAGATTTTTTGCACTCTAATTTGTAAAAATCAGCTCGTTCTTATACTCGTTCTTATACTTTCTGATCCACTACTTGCTGTACATATCCTACCAAGTCAGACCTACACTGTTCCAATGTCCATTTCTCTGATGATGCAATTGTTGATGACTGAAGTGTTGATATCAACCAAACCTAACCCCCCTGCCCCCGTCCATATCCCACACCCTGGATTGTAAATAATGTAAATAATTCTATGTATATACTCTGAAGATTATCTTGTGTGATGACTGTATTATGAAAATAGTATATATCTGTCTCATGAATCAATTTAAGCGGACCCTGACTTAAACAAGTTGAAAAACTTATTCGGGTGTTACCATTTAGTGGTCAATTGCACGAAATATGTACTTCACTGTGCAATCTACCAATAAAAGTTTCAATCAATCAATCAACCAAAAAAAAGGCTGGCAATGCAGCTAGTGGGAGCAATTCACTCTGCCTCTAAATCACTTTAAAAATGCATCGAAAAATAGCAAACAATACTTCATTTACGTTCCGTTACCTGTATGATAACCAAACTGTAGCGACATTGTTATTGTAAGAGAAAACACTGAGAAACTATTTTTCTAGCGTAGCAAGACATCATCTTTGGGCAACATGCTAAAGCATTAGCACTAGCTTTTGCATCAGCAGCTGGATAGCTGTTGAGTTTGTAATGCGCAAGACAATGGGATATGGACCCCAATCTGTACTGACTGAAAAACCTGGACAATCATATTACAGTATGTGTAAAGTATTAGCCTACATTCCATGTTTTGTTTGTACACAAGTAGCTCAACGGTGAATGTAGTTAGTTATAACAACATGCATGAAGTGCTGCATGTCATAATAAATATATAGTGACTCACTCGATGGACATGGTCCAGCTGGCTGGGAAAGTTTTTTCAAGTTGACTTTGGGTAAGTACGCCATATACGTCCACATAGCTTGGATTCAAGCTCCACATTTACAGCGTCAAAGTCACGCCGATCTCAATCTATCGGCTTCAGTCTGCTCCAACGTTTCACCCTCTTTTTGTGCTCGCTTCTAGAACCAGCAGTTCATCCTCTGTATATTCAGGTTCAAAAAGATAAGGTTGTGCATCCTCATTTGTTCAAAAACAGTCATCTTTGTTGTCTGTTACGAAGTCTGTCATGATTAGAACACACTCGCGCTTGTTTCCGGAAGTAGAAACACACATTTGTTGCCGGAAGTCGGAAGTGCGCTGCTATGGAAACGGAAATAAATACGCAGAGAACAGAAGTTCCGGTAATGATTGAAATTACCAAAATACTGTAAATATTGTACATATTGCATATTGTTATGAACATGTCTGTTACTACACTATATATATATATATATGTCTTAATAAGGTTATCCAAAAAAAATCTCCTGACGATTGAGGGTACCCCCCCTCATGAAACAGGCCTGTAGAGATGAAATAGTCTTGATTTTTTTTTCCCACACATACATATATATATATATATATATATATATATCCATCCATTTTCTACCGCTTATTCCCTTTTGGGGTCGCGGGGGGCGCTGGAGCCTATCTCAGCTACAATCGAGCGGAAGGCGGGGTACACCCTGGACAAGTCGCCACCTCATCGCAGGGCCAACACAGATAGACAGACAACATTCACACTCACACACTAGGGCCTATTTAGTGTTGCTAATCAACCTATCCCCAGGTGCATGTTTTTGGAAGTGGGAGGAAGCCGGAGTACCCGGAGGGAACCCACGCAGCCACGGGGAGAACATGCAAACCCCACACAGAAAGATCCCGAGCCCGGGATTGAACCCAAGACTACTCAGGACCTTCGTATTGTGAGGCAGATGCACTAACCCCTCTTCCACCGTGCTGCCATATATATATATATATATATATATATATATATATATATATATATATATACATATATATATATATATACATATATATATATATATATATATATATATATATATATATATATATATATATATATATATACATATATATATATATATATATATATATATATATATATTGTGGTACCTGATTCTCACCAAGACACAGGATTGGTTTTGCAGCAAGCCGAAAAGGGCATTTATTGTACAAGTCTTTTTAGGAAGGGCGGGGTGTGGAATCAGCAAACTTAAAGTGTCCATTAATAAACATAAATATCTCCCATCTGGGGCTCTCAGTCCTTCACACAGCACACTTCTTTAAAGGTCAAAGGTCATTGCCTATCAAACAAGAGAAACACAACATAAGTAAAACATTTCACCAGTAATGTCTTTAGTGGGGAAATAGTGGATGTCTCACTTACCGCCTGATGCACCTGCCTTGACACAGAGGAGAGCCAGACCTGAATGAGGCAGAGTTAAGTAGGGTTTGTAGCTGGGCCCCACCTGGCCGCACAGCTGGTGGCACTTCAGGCTGATTGAGCAGGTACAGGGGAATGTACCGCCCCTCGATGATGCGGCCAAGGCTGGGGCGTTGTCTTCCTTGTTCCACTCTGCCTCCATTCCCTGGCTCCTCCCCTGTGAGGTGCCTACCTGTCAGGCGGTGCTTGAGTGAGACTCCACAATATATATATATATATATATATATATATATATATATATATATATATATATATATATATATATATATATATATATATATATACCTACAGGTAAAAGCCAGTAAATTAGAATATTTTGAAAAACTTGATTTATTTCAGTAATTGCATTCAAAAGGTGTAACTTGTACATTATATTTATTCATTGCACACAGACTGATGCATTCAAATGTTTATTTCATTTAATTTTGATGATTTGAAGTGGCAACAAATGAAAATCCAAAATTCCGTGTGTCACAAAATTAGAATATTGTGTAAGGCTAATACAAAAAAGGGATTTTTAGAAATGTTGGCCAACTGAAAAGTATGAAAATGAAAAATATGAGCATGTACAATACTCAATACTTGGTTGGAGCTCCTTTTGCCTCAATTACTGCGTTAATGCGGCGTGGCATGGAGTCGATGAGTTTCTGGCACTGCTCAGGTGTTATGAGAGCCCAGGTTGCTCTGATAGTGGCCTTCAACTCTTCTGCGTTTTTGGGTCTGGCATTCTGCATCTTCCTTTTCACAATACCCCACAGATTTTCTATGGGGCTAAGGTCAGGGGAGTTGGCGGGCCAATTTAGAACAGAAATACCATGGTCCGTAAACCAGGCACGGGTAGATTTTGCGCTGTGTGCAGGCGCCAAGTCCTGTTGGAACTTGAAATCTCCATCTCCATAGAGCAGGTCAGCAGCAGGAAGCATGAAGTGCTCTAAAACTTGCTGGTAGACGGCTGCGTTGACCCTGGATCTCAGGAAACAGAGTGGACCGACACCAGCAGATGACATGGCACCCCAAACCATCACTGATGGTGGAAACTTTACACTAGACTTCAGGCAACGTGGATCCTGTGCCTCTCCTGTCTTCCTCCAGACTCTGGGACCTCGATTTCCAAAGGAAATGCAAAATTTGCATGGTTGGGTGATGGTTTGGGGTGCCATGTCATCTGCTGGTGTCGGTCCACTCTGTTTCCTGAGATCCAGGGTCAACGCAGCCGTCTACCAGCAAGTTTTAGAGCACTTCATGCTTCCTGCTGCTGACCTGCTCTATGGAGATGGAGATTTCAAGTTCCAACAGGACTTGGCGCCTGCACACAGCGCAAAATCTACCCGTGCCTGGTTTACGGACCATGGTATTTCTGTTCTAAATTGGCCCACCAACTCCCCTGACCTTAGCCCCATAGAAAATCTGTGGGGTATTGTGAAAAGGAAGATGCAGAATGCCAGACCCAAAAATGCAGAAGAGTTGAAGGCCACTATCAGAGCAACCTGGGCTCTCATAACACCTGAGCAGTGCCAGAAACTCATCGACTCCATGCCACGCCGCATTAACGCAGTAATTGAGGCAAAAGGAGCTCCAACCAAGTATTGAGTATTGTACATGCTCATATTTTTCATTTTCATACTTTTCAGTTGGCCAACATTTCTAAAAATCCCTTTTTTGTATTAGCCTTAAGTAATATTCTAATTTTGTGACACACGGAATTTTGGATTTTCATTTGTTGCCACTTCAAATCATCAAAATTAAATGAAATAAACATTTGAATGCATCAGTCGGTGTGCAATGAATAAATATAATGTACAAGTTACACCTTTTGAATGCAATTACTGAAATAAATCAAGTTTTTCAAAATATTCTAATTTACTGGCTTTTACCTGTATATATTAAAAAAAAAAGAAGACGTGTTCTTGTCTGCCGGAATGATTGTGGACAATAGGCAAAATCCTCAAAAAAAAAGTGCAGTTCCCCTTTAAGGGGGTATATCTATGAATTCCTATGATATACTATGATGTATTAAACATCATTATAGAGATCAGTTCATTTATTTCGCTGGCCTTTTAGTGAAGTTATAGCATTTGTCGGCATTCACACACAGCACAATACTTATTACAATAGCAATTTTAGGCAACTTTTACAAAGCTTTAGCAGTTTTAAAACCAGGCTGAACCAACAACAGCTCTATTATGAAGCCAAAGTCAATCAAGGGAGCACCATAAAAACCAAGCAACAAAAACATCATTAACATCCACATTCAGATATCAAGTCTTCATTAGATACCAGAGAGGAAAAGTAGCTGAAAGCATAAGCGGCAAGAGAAAAGGCAAACTAATCAATACAAATAATTGTGTTAGAAAACATTGCAATCAATACTGGCTGTTTGTTCCAGACAGGCCTGGAGCTTAACACAAGGGAGACAAAAGACAGACATAATCCTATTACGCATGAAGCGTTCTATTCCTGCATGTTCTTATTGTTTTGAATAAATTGTCTTTTTTAGAATATAGCTTGTGATCATATAGGTCTTGATCTACTAAGATCCAAATACCACCCGTAAAACAGTATGTGCAAACTATAATATTGAGTGTAGTATTGGTGGGTGATCTACTAAGACTGCGTGTAGAATTGATAACTGGTGCAGACTGCCTTATCTCAAATTAGGTTTTTGTGGCTTTCACCCCGGGCCCACTTGATCATTTACTGCACATGTATCTTGTGTGGCAGATGTTAATTTGCAATTATTGTTTTAATACTTAATAGGGCTGCACAGGTATGAAAACATGTGAATCACGATTTTCTGTCTTGATTTTTTCACACACACTCACAACGTGTGTTTATGTTTTAAAGCACAGTATTATTGTTATTATTAAACAATTATACCGTATTTTTCGGAGTATAAGTCGCACCGGAGTATAAGTCGCACCTGCCGAAAATGCATAATAAAGAAGGAAAAAAACATATATAAGTCACACTGAAGTATAAGTCGCATTTTTGGGGGAAATTTATTTGATAAAACCCAACACCAAGAATAGACATGAAAGGCAATTTAAAATAAATAAAGAATAGTGAACAACAGGCTGAATAAGTGTACGTTATATGACGCAGAAATAACCAACTGAGAACGTGCCTGGTATGTTAACGTAACATATTATGGTAAGAGTCATTCAAATAACTATAACATATAGAACATGCTATACGTTTACCAAACAATCTGTCACTCCTAATCGCTTAATCCGATGAAATCTTATACGTCTCTTACGTGAATGAGCTAAATAATATTATTTGATATTTTACGGTAATGTGTCAATAATTTCACACATAAGTCGCTCCTGAGTATAAGTCGCAACTATGAAAAAAACTGCGACTTATAGTCCGAAAAATACGGTACTTTCCAGACTATAAGCCGCACCTACTAAATCTAAGAATAAAAAAATTGGTTTTCATATATTAGCCGCACCAAACCATAGGCCGCAGATATAAAAGGGTACGTTGAGACATTTGCATAGAAAGATTTTGTAAATGTTTATTGACATACCTAAATTGGTTACAAACGGTGTCTGTGACACGGCAGTAAAATGGCAGATCAAACAAAACAGAAAAGATTGATGTCTTAATTCATCCTTTATGAGATAAATAAGATGTTCCCCTTTTTAAATAAGGTTCAAGATGTCTATCAGGATTCTTCTTACTTGTACTTTGTAAACACTTAGAGTATGAACAGTTTCTTTAAGTGGGTCATTTTAGTACTTTCTTTGATTTCTTTGCTTAATCTATTCCATAATTTAGCCGTTAGCGAAGAACAATCCAAAGATTAGCAGCAACTTTGTATAAACCGCAGGGTCTCAAAGTAGGGTTGTACGGTATACCTGTACTAGTACCGCGGTCCTAATGAATTCAAATAGGCGTGATACGGTCTCTGAAAAATAAAGGGTTTGGGTTTTTTTTACCAGCATGACGGCGCACCGTCGTCACATCATTAGTGTGGAGTTAGAAGAGGTAGAATTAACATATTCCGGCATAAAAAACTAACAATAGTGTTAAAGCTATAAAAACTGAAGCGCCGTTCTATAAGCGGTGCTCTAAAACATAGTTAGCTAGTGGCTAAAGTCTATGCGAAGTCGGCAGTGTTTTAGCTACTTATAAATCACTAATCCTTGCCTCCATGGTGACAAATAAACTACGATTCTGACAAGTATCATACATACATTTATGTACATCAAACATACAATAGCTATCCGCCAACAGCAAGCTAGCGCTCCTGAATGTAAACAAATGCTATGTGTGAATCTACACAGACATCGATGGTAACGATACCAAGTATAGTCATATAAAGTCGATACTACAATGATTATATCAATATTGTTAATATTACAAAATGTTTTGTCATTTTTTTCATTGTTCATAAACCCAGGAAATATGTCCGTGGACACAGGAGGACTTTAAATATGACCAATGTATTACCCTGTAACTACAGTAGTTGGTATTGGATTGATAACAACATTTGTAGTATCACCTAAAACTAATGTAAAGTATCAAACAACAGAAGAAAAAGTGCTTTTTACATTTCAACAGAGGTATACATCAGAATATTAAAACAGAAAGTAACTAGATTCATTCATCTATTTTTCACCCTTTTGTCCCACATAATTTTGACAAAATGATAGAATGATAAATGACACAATATGTTACTGCAGGGGTCGGGAAGCTTTTTGGCTGAGAGAGCCATGGAAGCCAAATATTTTAAAATGTATTTCTGTGAGAGCCATATAATATTTTTGAACACTGAATACCACTAAATGCGTGCATTTTTAAGTAAGACCAACATTTTTAGAGTATAATAAGTCTCTTATTCTTTTTAACAACATTGTTATTCTGAAGCTAACCAATAATAAATAAAATACTTCTTACCATTAATGCGACTTCTTGAACAGGTGCGGTAGAAAAGCGGATGGATGGATTAAAATGCATGAGAATGTTTTATATTTTGAACGTTATTTTTAACACTGTGATTACCAGCTGAATTATTTGTTACTTATCGTGTTAAGCAATGTCAGCTAAGATTTATCTGAGAGCCAGATGCAGTCATCAAAAGAGCCACATCTGGCTCGAGAGCCATAGGTTCCCTACCCCTGTATTACTGCATACGCCAGACGCCAAATTAGGAGACTTTGCTTGCTTACTTACTACTAAAAGAGAAGTTGTGTAGTATGTTCTATATGTTATTTAATGCCCAAATTGTTATTTTACTGCAATAAAAAACACATTTTTAATGTATCATAATATTATCTGTTAAAATAAAGCCAATAATAAATGATAAATGATAAATGGGTTATACTTGTATAGCGCTTTTCTATGACAGTTTATTGCGGTCTCCTTTATTTTAAAGTATCGAAATACAATTTTGGTACCGGTACCAAAATATTGGTATCGGGACAACCATAATTCAAAGCTTGGAAAAAAGTAGCGGCTTATAATACGGAAATACGGTACTCCTTGTCTGGAAGGCCTTTCTGCCATTCTTCCTGGGGAGACACTTGAAAGTAGACTATTATTTTCAAAATAGAAATGAATAGAAAGACTCAAACTAATCCATCAAGTCAGATAAAAGGCGCGCTCACTCACTAGACAATACAATTCATACACATCAAATAATCAATGCGAACGCATCTGCCACGTGACGATGAAGGATAGCCAGCGAGAATGGGCAGAGTGAGGATGAAGTTGGCAGCCATGCTTACCACCCTGCAGCATGAGATCTTGAGTAAAATTGTGAGTTAAGTCAAACAAAAACGACTTCAAGTGTGAATCGATCTGACAATTTAATGTCAATTTTTTTGGGCAAGCCTACTAAATAACATTGTATCGCTGTCAAAGCATAATGTTACCGTAAGTTAATTTGTTCAACATACAATCTCACTAGTATGTAAATGGAGCACGAAAAGAGTCTTGAGATGACATTTAAGTCAAGTCTGAGCTGGTACAACCAAGCATTTGCTTCTTGGACGTCAGCCAGTACAGGCTGGAAAACAACACAATAGGCCCAAACAAAGACACTAATGACATGTTTGACTCGCCCTTGTTTTTCTGCTTTTAGGGTTGCTATGTCATCTCTAACGCCACGAGAAATTCCACAGAATCACACCTTCCCGAGTTTTGTAAACATTTGTATATTTAAGCATTTTCATATAGAAGAGTTGCACTTAGTTCTGTGTTGCCACATTAGAGTAAAAATATTAGTCATAGCTCTCACTATATATATTTTTTTCCAATTAAAAAAATATAATTCGAACACTACCAACTAGCTTATGTTAACACATATAGTTTAACAGAACATATATATATTTTAAAATGTCTATATTTTTCGCAATTACTAATGATATTGAATAAAGAACACAAAGCCAATGCCTTGTTTACGTGCTGAAAGCCGGAAGAGGGCAGGATATAATGCCCTGATTTTCTTTCCAATCCGATACCGAGTAAAACTCAGGCTGGTATCGGTGATACCGAGCCAATACTTTGTGGAAATATACCGAATGTGTCTGGTCAAATATAAAAAGTTGTTTACTTCAAGTGTTGCCGCTTTTGGGGAATCATCTTTAAACATTATAAAGTCATTGGGCGATACAAATGATGCCGTTATTCTGCACTGAATGCGTTATATTCAACTCTGTATGTAGTGTCTCCTAAATAGCCTACTATGAAATGATGCATACACTTGCTGTTTTATAATATTGGGTCACTAATTTAAATTAACGGTCATTTTCTTCAAACAAATGACAGGCTGAATGAATAGTGTGCTGCTGCCCTTGTGGATTACGTACTTACCTACAGTAGGCGCAAGAAAAAGTAGTCCCCACCACCAATCTTGTTTCATTTAGACAATATCTACATGATTTAGTTACTTTACTGTGTTTCTGTTAATGATATACATGATCTCAAATAACTAAGGTATCAAAAGTACCAATATTTTGATTTGAGATTTGATATTAGAGCATAAAGATCTAGTATTGGCGATATCGATGTTTCAGTGTTAATTCTCACTTCACTAATCTGTTGTTTTGGAGACATGATGCGTGTTTTTTTACGCCTAATCCAGTGATTCTCAAACTGTGGTTCTTTGGCGTACCACTAGACGGTTAGTGGTACGCCAAAGAATCACTTAATTAAGTTTAGGGCTTTATTCTCCTATGTTTAAACAGTGTT
Source organism: Nerophis lumbriciformis (assembly GCF_033978685.3). Classification (NCBI taxonomy): domain Eukaryota; kingdom Metazoa; phylum Chordata; class Actinopteri; order Syngnathiformes; family Syngnathidae; genus Nerophis; species Nerophis lumbriciformis. The sequence goes on along the minus strand of NC_084558.2, from coordinate 16,826,147 downwards.
ACCGTTCAAACTGTGTGTAATGTTACAAGGGTCAAAAATATTAAATATACTTGTTAAATAAAACCTTGCCTTGTTTTCAATGAATACTTAGGTCTACTACGCTACTGTATTTTAATGTTGGTCATTATGGTGGTACTTGGAGAGCCAAGTGTTTTCTGAGATGGTACTTGGTGAAAATAGCATGGCAACCAGTTGCCTAATCACTTGTACAAGGCAAAAGAATGATAACTCTGTGTAACCTCAAGTTCAAACTGTCTTCAATAGCTACAAAAAAATGGTACAAAGGTCAAATTCCTGAAAAGGAAAAAGTAGCCTCAGTTATATTTTTAAATGATAATAATTTAAATTAGCTACAGATCCTTCTGACAGGAATTCTCCTCATCGATGGATGGAACCACTCAAGCGTCTCCCTCCTCATCAATTATTTTTTCTTGGACTGACCCTCATGAACACTTGTTGACCACGGACTCGTTGACCCAATGGACTTAATGGATGTTTTACTATAAAGAGAGTGAAGAATTATTTATCGGGGCTTACTTTTGGCAGTAGCTCGCTCTTGTGGAAGACATCCGCTTGTGGTGTTTACGTACGCAATCGTCAATGCTTTTGCAGGAGCGAGACCGACGCTGTACCATTTACCTGTGACCTGTTTAATAAATGCTTGTGAAATCTTCAAGACTCTGACTGTTCGACAAAAGAGGGCAGGCAGAGTCCAACAAACCACTATGTACAGTAATAAAACTAACTAAAGCTAAAAAACTAAATATCAAATTGTTCACTCTTAGACACATGAAAGGGAACAGTTGGAGTGTTCGCTGAAAAAAACTGATTGCCTTATATTAATTATGGGAATCAACACATGATGGATGTCTGTCAAAGTCATAAAGACTGTATTGACAAAGTCCCATTAATTTAGGAAACATCCTGCAAAAAATGAAAAGCGATATTATGATCACAGCACAGCACAATACCATATGTGAGGTCCATGTTTATTGCTCCATCACTTAAAGGGGACACTCTGACACCAGGCATTTCATCCAATCTCACACTTTTTGGCATCTGATGAGCATTTATTTTTGCGCAGTGAACGCACAAAAGAAAAGTCTGCAAGATTAATGCATGGCACAGCAAAAACCTCTGCCTCAGCATTGATTCACCTTGAGAAAAGTATTATTCTGATGAGTTGGCATGACTGATCAGGGAAGTGTAAAGTCAAATGTGTTCTCTTATACATTAAGCTAATGAGATACGACATTTCATCAGTATTGCCCATAGGATTTTTTTGTATAATGTATAGTAAGAATATCACGGTTGTTGTGACCAAAATCATCACTTTATTATTTAATATGTTTAACAAATACTTATACACACACTGAAATCATGTGACCATGTTAAATTTTTAAATAAACAAATACAAATATGTTTTATTTGGCAGAAGAAACATTGAATATTGTTCGAGCTTCATAAGAACCATATTTTTTATTATTTAAGTGTTTAAGCATGTTTACTTTTTTCAGTTTGGTTTGAGTTACTACGTCTGTAATCGGGAACGACGTTAATGGGTTTTGTATTCATGTTAGCATTTAAGTTATCTAGCGATTATTGTGCTAGCCGCTTTTCCAGGAAATGTGTATGATCACCATAAGCTTATCAAAGTGTGGTAATCAATCAGGATTTTACAATTGTTCAAATTTGAAACAATAATACTAACCGTCGTCAATTTTACCGCGGTTTATCAATATAACCGTAATCATTATTCATCTTATTTGTTCAGATTCTGAATAGATTAATAATTTTCAAAAATCTACGTAAATATTTAAAAAATAATATATATGTGTGTGTGCACGCATGTGCGTGTGTGGTATTCTTTTATTTAAGAACACCCTGTATCTTGTTTTGAAAAGGTTCTACTATAAGCATTTAAGTCCCATCTTAAAACTCATTTATATACGCTAGCCTTTAAATAGACCCCCCTTTTAGACCAGTTGATCTGCCGTCTCTTTTCTGCTCTGCCCCCCTCTCCTGCGTGGAGAGGTTATTATGTGACCACAGATGAGCGCTAGCTGTTCAAAGTCGGGACCCGGGGTGGACCACTCTTCTGTGCATCAGTTGGGGACATCTCTGCGCTGCTGACTTGTCTCCACTCAAGATGATCCCCTGCTGGCGCCACTATGGACTGGACTCTCACATTATTAACCGTATCCTTTCGGATACGGTTATTAACACCCCCAAATCTGCGGTCCCCTCCAAGGTTTCTCATTGTATCCCATTGGGTTGAGTTTTTTCTTGCCCTGATGTCATTGTGTCTTGTGCAGCCCTTTGAGACACTTGTTATGAAGGGCTATATCAATAAACTTTGATTGATAATCTTATAGCAAATGATATATTGTACAGGGTTTACTCTGCCTTCCGCCTGAGTGCAGCTGGGATAGGTTCCAGCCCTCCAGCCCCTCCGAAAGGGACAAGGGGTAGAAAATGGACGGATGCATGTTTTCAATGGAACATTGTTTTGAATCGAGGATCAATTCTGAATCAAATCGTCACCTTCAGAATCGGAATCGAATCTTGAGTGTGTGTGTGTATGAAAACTAGGATTCAAATTCTGTATTGATACCAACCTACATTTTTTATGTAAAAATAAAACTTTCATTAAAATACTTAAAAACATTTAAAAACCAAGATTTTATTCAATTAAAGGATCATTTTAATATTTGCTATTATTGTATTTATAATAAAGGATTAATAAATTATATGTATTATTCAATTGTTTCATTATTATATTTAATAAAAAATGTTGACAAATATTAGAATATCATTAAATATATTTGCTGTAGAAATCGCAGGGTTTTACTGCCTTATAGTGAATTATATATAAAATACATTTTGTGTTTGGCATCAAAATGTAGTCTGCATTTGTATTGAAAATGTTTTCCCTGGTATGCAAGTTTTTATGTCAGGCTAATTAGCCGTCAGTATCGCAAAAATAAATTCGTGCAAATAAAATGCTTGATCCAGTGAGTGAAATGTGTCATGACGTCATATCAGTCAGTCTTTGTTATGTGAATGGCAGCTGACGAGCCGGCCGGCTGCAGCCACTTCCTGCTAGGATGCTGCAGCCAACAAGGAGGTTCTTACCCTGCTCCAAGTCCCGCTGGTCGTACCAAGGCTCTTCCTCTTCGGTAACGAATTCATCCATTGTCCCTGAGCTCAGCATGTGTGGAGAACTCCGGTGTGAGCCTCCTCCTGAAGTCAATGTCTGTTTGCGCCGTACGCTTTCTGCTGCCGTCCTCTCTCCGGTATTTCCTCAGTCCCTCCCACACCCCCCCGTCTTCCTCTCATCCCCCACAGCCCATCCCGATCCAGAGAGCCGCCGCCGCTGCAGAGACGTGGCAGAGATGTTGCAATAGCGGTGGGCGGGCCGATGCAAATGCCGGGATTATCGAAATCAAGGGTGGTATCAGAGCTGGATCGATACGGAGGAGATCGATACGTTTCAGTTTCTCTTCTACGTTTATTGTCATAAATAAATATTTGTTTTTTGTTTAATTGCTCATATTTCTCTATTGTTGGTGTATTTGTTGTATAAGTTGATGGACACATGATCAGGCTTCGGTGGCAAAAACGCAAAAAGGATGTAAATAAGAGTTGTTTTTTTAGTTTTTTAACGTATTTTGCACCCCTGAACTATCCATCCATCCATCCATTTACTACCGCTTGTCCCTTAATTTTGATCAAACATTTTACGTAATAAAATGTTTTTGTATAAATTTGTTTACATTTTTTTAAAACATTTAAAAATAATGTTTTATGAAAAAATATATAAAAATACATTTAAAATATGTTCAAATATATATATATAATAAAAATACATAAACATACAAAAATATGTATGTATGTATGTATATGTTTGTAGTATATATAAATCATTATTTATTCATTTTCGTACTATAGTATATTTTTGGTTTCAGCTTTTAATTTTGTATCCATCCATCCATCCATTTTCTACCGCTTATTCCCTTCGGGGTCGCGGGGGGCGCTGGAACCTATCTCAGCTACAATCGGGCGGAAGGCGGGGTACACCCTGGACAAGTCGCCAGCTCATCGCAGGTAATTTAAATATACTCCCACATTATTAACCGTATCCTTTGGGGGGGGGTTCCCCAAATTTGCGGTCCCTTCCAAGGTTTCTCGTTGTTCCCATTGGGTTGAGTTTTTTCTTGCCCTGATGTGGGATCTGAGCCGAGGATGTCGTTGTGGCTTGTGCAGCCCTTTGAGATATTTGTGATTAAGGGCTATATAAGAGGCCCCGCGATGATGTGGCGACTTGTCCAGGGTGTACCCCGCCTTCCGCCCGATTGTAGCTGAGATAGGCTCCAGCGCCCCCCGCGACCCCAAAGGGAATAAGCGGTAGAAAATGGATGGATGGATGGGCTATATAAGACAACTTTGATTAATTGATATTTGAGGTGTTTTGAGCTGTATCTTGTGTTTTGAGCTGTATCTTGTTGTCGTTTGATGTCGGGAGTGGGCTCTACAGTGCTTGGTGATCTCGGAGGGGTAATGACCCAAAGGAACGCCAGTGGGTGCCCTTGGTTTATCATAGACCCCAGCCTCATGTCCGACTTTTATGCTGATCATCCTGAAGTTCCTGGGCAGTCAGGAGCCAACCGTTGACGTTGACTTTCATGACTGGTGGTTCCACCCTCTGGGATTGGCCTCTGCTTGTCTGTGCCTGGTTAGGTGTTCCTAATCATGGTCTGCCCAGGTGTTCCCTATGTTGGGTCATCACAAGACCCATACAATATACTGTATCCCCTAGCACTTGGCCACTTTGTTGTATTTAATGTCACGTCCCAGCTTACTGAGCCTCGATATCTACCACTTCCTATTTTTGGATCTTGTCTTGGATACCTTTGCTGTATTGGACTGATCTTTGTGTATCGACCCTTTAGTGATAATAGTCTGTCTGCCAACTGAGCTAAAATAAGTTTTGCACCCAACAAATGTGTCAACAAATTTCCACAGCACATTTACTGAATTGCTATGTCATTAAGTGAATATTGGTTTGAATTCTGAAAAATTAGCTTTTTTTGCACACTATTAACTATTACAGTATTCTATACAACTACAGTAGCATAATAGCACAGTCTGTAATCAACTCACATGCTGCAATGTAATCACAAAAAACTTAACCTTACCAACATTTTATGTTTTTATCATACACACAATTATCATACCAACATTGGTGCAATATGGTTATCCCAGAAAAATGCACATTCTAAATTTGTTATAGTATGCTACTGCAATAATGCCTGGAATA
>NC_084558.2:16735827-16815827 GCF_033978685.3 Nerophis lumbriciformis | reverse complement strand
AAATATTTCACTCTATGTGTAATGAATCTATAGGATTTATGGGTTTTACTCTCTATAACAAGTGGCAAAAATATTAATCTTTTTTTCCTAATATAGCAGTATTCTATTTTTTTTATGTACTGTTGTTTTGGTTTTTTTAATTGTTCATATCACAACATTGTTGATATAGTCATACTGTATTTATTAGGGGTGTAGTAACGATTGATCAATATATATCGATAGATAAGATTTATCCCGTCTCCGCTTGGGATGGTGTCCTGCTGGCCCCACTATGGACTGGACTCTTACTATTATGTTGGATCCACTATGGACTGGATTCTCACAATATTATGTCAGACCCACTCGACATCCATTGCATTCGGTCTCCCCTAGAGGGGGGGGGGGGGTTACCCACATATGCGGTCCTCTCCAAGGTTTCTCATAGTCATTCACATCGACGTCCCACTGGGGTGAGTTTTTCCTTGCCCTTATGTGAGCTTTGTACCGAGGATGTCGTTGTGGCTTGTGGAGCCCTTTGAGACACTTGTGATTTAGGGCTATATAAATAAACATTGATTGATTGATTGATTGATTGATATTCCTAAATTTCAAATATATTGATCTGTACTCAGCAAGTTGGCCTTCTGGAAGATAGGTATCGAACCAACATTGATTTCAAAAGCAATACATCGATTTTATTGGCATAGGAGAAAAGAAAGCATTGGATTTAAGAACGAAAGATTTTATAAAGTTTGTGGTGTCATCAAAACAAAAATGGCAGATACGGTGGTCGAGCAAGGTCATGCAAACGCAACAAGATAATATTAATTACAACAGAAAAACCGTCAGCTACAGCATCATTGCAAAAGCAAATACAACAAATAAAAATGACACAACACAAGAATATAAAACCACAACTTAACTTTAATCCACAAAGGATGCGACGGACAACACAAAAGAGACAGCGGAGCAAGTTCACCGACGCACCAGCTTGAGACAGAAGGTTAAAAACAGTGTTATGAACACTCACAGTACATTAGTATTATTGAAAAAGTTATTTATGAAAGAAAAAGTGGTCACACTTCACTTACTTTTCCAATTTTGTTTATTACACGCACTGCAATTTGGTCCGTCTGTCCTTGAAACCTGTCTGCAGTTACATCCGTTATGTTAGTATGAGGTTGTGTGTTTATTAAAACGAGAAAACTGCTAATTTAAACATAAATATTTGGTTGTACTTAATTTCTCGGGTAACCTTACTGCTAATTCAACCTGAAGATATGTTGGTTGCACTTCATTTTTGATAGTAATGTTTTATTAGTTTTATGTTGAAAAACAACAGCAAAAGTAGCAGGTACATTTACTGTTAAAATGTGTTGGCTACTGTACTTTTATTAAATATGTTTTAAATATGGAAAATGAGAACAGAAACGGTTCCTCTTGTTAATTCCACCTAAAGTGTTGGCTGCACTTTATTCAAATACGATTTGAATGCATTGGCCATTTAGTCATTTGTTTCCATAATTCATTTATACCTTCAATTCCCTTATGAGAATTAACAGGAATATAGGAAACTTCACCTGCAGTGTCCAATACCCAGTATTTATTTCACAGTCACACTGGTTGATTTGTTTTCTGCTAAAAAGTTACTAAATCGATTTCAACTCACTAAATCTTTTAAGATCTTATCGATCTTAAAATTAATAATATCGTCCCTGAATCGTATCGACAACCACACATTCTGAATTGAATCGAATCGTTGTTAAAACCAAACTTAAACCACTAGTATTTATATATTGTCTGTGAATAGAGTCTTGGACACAGGAGGGGTAAAACGCCAAATAATTTGAAATGGAAGCCAAAGCCAAAACATATGGAGAACTAAGAAAATATTGCTTAGGTTTACTGTGGCGTCCCCCAGGGATCTATTCTAGGCCCCATCCTGTTTGCTCTTTATCTCCTCCCTCTTGGAGAGATTTTTAAGAGGCATGGCATGTCTTATCACTTTTATGCAGGCGATTGCCAAATTTATATGCCGATTTCAAAAGACCATGGCCCCCTGACACCCCTTCTCAACTGGTGCCGTCAAGGCTTGGTTAGCCCAGAATTTTTTAATAATGAATGAGGGAAAAACGGAAATTTTAGTTTTTGGTGCGGCCCTCACTGATTTGGGACCATTGCAAAATGATGTGCGTCCCAAAGTCACCAGCCTTGGCGTCACTATAGACAGCGATTTTAAACTTGACAAACAAGTCAATGGCGTTTTAAAATTGTGTTTTTTATCATCTGCGTCTTTTAGCAAAAGTAAAACCGTTTTTATATTTTAACCTTTTTGAACAAGTCTTGCATGCTTTTATTTCAAGTCGCCTGGACTACTGCAATGCACTTTATGCTGGCATTAGCCAAAAAGCTCTCTCCCGGTTGCAATAAGTCCAGAACGCGGCAGCACAACTTTTAACAGGGGCCAGGAAACGCAAGCATATAACCCCAATTCTTGAGACTTTGCACTGGCTCCCTGTTCAATTTAGGATTGATTTGAAAAATGTTGCTGTTTGGTTTTAAAGCTGAGATAGGCTCCAGCGTCCCCCGCGACCCCGAAGGGGATAAGCGGTAGAAAATGGATGGATGAATGGGTTTTAAAGCTTTGCATGGACTGGCACCTCATAATATCTCGGATCTCGTCCAAATTTACACTCCTGCGCGGAGTCTGAGGTCCGAGAGCCAGCTCCAACTTGTGATGCCCAAGACGAGACTTAAAACCAGGGGAGACAGGCCTAAGCTCTAGAACAGTGGTCCCCAACCTTTTTGTAACTGCGGACCGGTCAACGCTTGAAAATTTGTCCCACGGACCGGGGGCGGGAGGGTATGGTATTTTACTTTTTTTTGTCATAAAAAAATACAATCATGCGTGCTTACGGACTATATCCCTGCAGACTGTATTGATCTATATTGATATATAATGTAGGAACCAGAAATATTAATAACAGAAAAAAACAACCCTTTTGTGCGAATGAGTGTGAATGAGTGTAAATGGGGAGGAAGGTTTTTTGGGTTGGAGCACTAATTGTAAGTGTATCTTGTGTTTTTTCTGTTGATTTAATTGAAAAAAATAAAAAAAATAAAAAATGAAAAATAAAAAATAAAAAATAAAAATGTTATTTCTTGTGCGGCCCGGTACCAATCGATCCACGAACCGGTACCGGGCCACGGCCCGGTGGTTTGGGACCACTGCTCTAGAACACTCTGCCCCTCAATGTTCGAACTGCTCCCACAGTGGAGTGTTTTAAGTCTTGTCTTAAGACCCACTTTTATTCTCTGGCTTTTAACACTACGTGAGTTGTGTGGTCCTCTGTGTTTTTTAATTTAAATGTCTATTTATTGTTTTGATTGGTTTTACCCTTTATTTATTTTTATATTGTTTTTGTATTCATTTATTTTGCTTTTATTCAGTCATTGGTGGAGCCAGGCATAATATTTGAATCTTGTTTTTAATATTTTTTTGCAGCACTTTGGAAACATTTTTGTTGTTTAAATGTGCCATATAAATAAAGTGGATTGGATTGATTGGATTTTGACTTTGACATTAATATTTAAATATGTGTCAAATTGAGGTAGATTAAATGACGGGCGGACGGCGGTTTACGTTACCCAGTTTACATCCAAACACGTCACAAAGTGCCCAGATGTTCATCGACGTATGTTTGTTGTAGGAACCCAAAGAAGTGTTTCAAATGTTTCCATCACGTGGTTAAAAATAGCAACTAAACTTTTTGAAAGGGTGCCACAAAACGTTGAATAATCATCAATATACAACACGGAACGTAAAGGAGGTCCGTGCAGTCCGAAACAGAAGTGGTATTTTTTTAATCTTATTCCTGTTCAACCAATCGCGTTAGGCCTTGGAACCACGACGCTAATAGGCCTCTTTTGATTGGTCGTTCCGACACACGTGTCGATTACATGCTCTACGTATGTTTACTTCGTTGGTTTAAAGACGAGTTTTACATTGTGGTATAATTGCATTTTATAGTAATTTCTGTCATGGACATACCATAGTCATCAAACTACAACGGTCAAAAATGAGTGTTGTTGACAACAATACATCAGCAATTTCATACAACAAATGTATCTAGCATACTAGTGAGTGCATTTTGCTGCTGGTCGACCTACCTACTACCATACTGTAAGATACATTAATGCATTAATGTAATATTATCCCATGTGTATTATTGTGGTTGTTGTTAATCTAGAAGTGGACTGAAATGTGTTTTTATTGTTTTGGGTATTTCACTTAACTGCATACAAAGCTTGTACAGCACACATGCACACACTACACAGCTGCTCAAGTGATGATGACAGGCATCTCTCTTGAAATAGCATGCTGGAAATAGGCTATGTTGTTTGTTGATACCTACACTGAGCACCCAGGCCCAGGACCTCCCTGTGTCGATCATGTGTGACATAAAACCACACAGAAGATGGTTGAACTCTGTCGGGATGAAAGGCTAAATCAAATGCTTTCCAGACTTTAGGAGGTAATTGCAGGGATGGAGAGTAGAATTGTAGAGTAGTCCAGGGTGGAGTTGCGCATAAAAATAACTTTTTGCATTTAGAAGCAGTAAATGTCTGTCATAGTCTGTTCAATTTTGCTTTTTTCAGGCGCATTGAGTTGTTCATTTCTAAAAGAAAATAGCAAGGATCAACATGGCTACAAATGAGGAGGTGCAAGATATTCTCGGCAAGTTGTGGACCAAACTGCAAGGGCTGCCGGAAGCCAATTCACTGGATCTGGGGGCCTTCTTAGTGATTATCCTTTTTATTGGTAAGTCCACCTTAAGACCTCAATTTCACAATGCATACGGAAAGTATTCACCGCACTTTACTTTTTTTTCACATTTTGTTATGTTACAGCCTTATTTCAAAACTGAATACATTAATTTTCGTCCCCAGAATTCTATAAACAATACCCCATAATGCCAATGTAAAAAAGGGTTTTATTTTTTAAAATTTTTTGCAAGTTTATTAGACATTTAAAACAACCCCACCTGTACATAAGTATTCACAGCCTTTGCTGAATACTTTGTTAATGCACATTTGGCAGAAACTACAGCCTCAAGTTTTTCTGAATACGATGCCACAAGCTTGGCACACCTATCTTTGAGCAGTTTTGCAGTTTTTCCCTCTTTTCCCAGCACCTCTCAAGCTCCAACAGGTTGGATGGGAAGCGTTGGCTTTCATCCAGAATGTCTCTCTGTACATTGCTGCATTCATCTTTCCCTCTATCCTCACTCGTCCTACAGTGTTTATCGCCGAAAAACCTTCCTAGTGGCCTTGTGGTTAGAGTGTCCGACCTGAGTAGGTCGTGAGTACAAACCCCGGCCGAGTCATGCCAAAGACTATAAAAATGGGACCCATTACCTCCCTGCTTGGCACTCAGCATCAAGGGTTGGAATTGGGGGTTTAATCGCCAAAAATGATTCCCGGGCGTGGTCACCGCTGCTGCTCACTGCTGGGTGATGGGTCAAATGCAGAGGATAATCTCACCACACCTAGTGTGTGTGTGTGTGACAATCATTGGTTCTTTAACTTTTAACTTTAGAGCATGATGCTGCCTCCAACATGGTATTGGCTTGGTGATGAGCGGTGCCTGGTTTCTTTAAAGCATGATGTCTGGTATTTACGCCAAAGACTTCAATCTTTGTCTCATCAGACCAGATAATTTAGTTTCTCATGGTCTGAGAGTCTTTGAGGTGCATTTTGTCAAACTTTTTACTAAGAAATATCTTTCGTCTGGCCACTCTACCATACTGGCCTGATTGGTGGATTGCTGCAAGGATGGTTGTCCTTCTTGAAGGTTCTCTTCTCTCCACAGAGGAATGCTGTAGATCTGACAGAGTAACCATCGCGTTCTTGGTCACCTCCCTGACTAGACTAAGATGAATGCAGCAATGTACGGAGAAATTCTGGATGAAAACAAACACTTCTCATCCAATCCGATGGAGCTCCAGAAGTGCAAAGGCTGTGAATATGTACATGTGATTTTTGTAGTTTTTTTTATTTGTAATACATTTGCAAAATAAATCATTTTCACATTGTCATAATGGGGTATTGTCTGTAGAATTTTGAGAACAAAAATCAGTTTATTCCAAAATGGAATAAACTGTAACTTAACAACATGTGGAAAAAGTGAAGTGCTGTGAATACTTGTACTTTATATTTCTTCTGCATGCCTTTAAATGTGCCCTTTCTCTACTTTTTAGTTACAGTCCTCGCCATGGTCGCCCTTACCTGTGCCCAATTCTGCAGCTGTGCACAGTCAAAATACCAGGCCTCCAGAGTGCAACCATTATGAGTGTCTGAAGATCAAATGGCACATCAGCGTTAAGAAAATGTTGCTCTACTACCAACATGAACACATATTGGAAGCCCTCCTTTTCAGAGTTCTGGTGGGATTACCAACAGATATTTGTCATGGGAAGGATGAACATTTCAACAATTCCAGCTTTTTGGATCAAAATTGCAATCATGGACTCCATATGACACAAAGAAACATTGTTGGACTCAACTAAATGGTAAAACGTAAAGAAGTACTTGAAGCATTCCAGACTTCTTACTCAGGTTATTCATTAGGCTAGAGCGTAATATTAAAAAACATGCATGCCAACTGTTTATATTCTGTTCACATTTCCAAGTAGTTTGTGTTGAACACTGGGGCGCTATCTGCTGATCAATTTAGAGTTGGCCGGTCACTATGAATGCCGCATACTGTAAAATCAAAGGATTTGGGGGGCCATTTAGATATTTTTTTATTTTTTAATCAAGGTAAAAGCAACCCGGTTTGCTAAAAACGTATGTTTATTGAAAACAGCCAGCATGTCTGTTGTGTGTTATAACTGACACAGTATCAATATTTTTTATAATTGTTAACATACATTTTTCCTGTTATATTCCTTTACTTTTTATGTCGTTTAGTCGTCTGTTTACTGTCCCACATTAAACCAAATATGTTGAGAGTTGTACAAAACAATCCCTTTATAATTTTCATTCTTTGGATTCTATGTAATAATATGGTCTGTCTAATAAATTGTGATACATTTAAATTTTCCAGATGGTTTTAAAAACATCAGAAAAAGTGATATAGTAAACTACTCATAAGTATTATAATTATTAATCACAGTAATTTACTGCATTTCTTTTTTATATTTATCACACTTATAGGTTTACTCGTTCGCTCCAATGATGCACCAGTACCTGCATTGTTTAATGCGAGAAATTTAAATTTATGACTGTATTTTGTTGTATCATTCATGTCACTATTTACTGTAATGCTGTATGAGAATCCCAGAGTTTTTGTTTGTCACACTAAATCAAAAGAATCACAACAGTAGACTATTTTGCATGCTCAACTTTGCAGCATTATACAATGCTGCAAATATGTGCAAAGCTATTGAGTGGAAGCAAAAAAAACAAGGTATTATCAAGTTTAAAGTATGTATTCCAAACATCCTATTCATCGCTGCACTTCTGTCAGGCCTTGTTATAAACCCCCCTCTTTCACCTCCACCGCCCAATATTTTGAGTAAACATTAACCAGGGTTTGTTGCTTTAGCGTCGCCATGTTCACATTGTCACCTGGAAAGTACCGTAAGTTAAAGACTGCTGAGCCTTCATTTTGTCTCTAATATAGGAAACGGTGACATTACAGTTGCTGTATATATATTTAAATAGTTTCAGAGCTACCAGTGGATAAAAAGGTCGGTCTACTCCCTGTTGATGTATGCTATGTTCAAACCCACTGGACTGTGAGAGAAGCGTTTAGTGGGACATGGCTGTGAAGAGGTGAGGTTTTTTTTAACGTTTTTCAGTGCATCTTAAAAATAGAGATATCGAGTGTTTACTGCGCCTGGCAATATTTTATTAGTACAGAAATACCAAGTTCAAATTGTAGTTATGCACTCTATTAGGGATGGGTACCGAGTTCGCTACTTTTATAGGTACCAACCAATGTCAGTTGGTACTACCAGGTACCAACTCACGTAAAATCTAGCGGTGCCATATTTTGATGCCTTTCTTGCAAATCCGGTTGCAAACTCGGCACAGGCTCAAGCACTTGGCCAGGAAACGAGCAGTCAAGCACTCAAAGCTGACTCAGTTGGACTCCCTCTAGGTAATGTTACAATTTCCAATTCCAAGAAAGCAAGAAGGCGCTCAAAAGTTCACCGAGGCTCATTTTTTCTAAATGAGCGAGCTTGTGACTATTTTAAATTAGATTTGGCATAGACATGCTAAAGATTAGCATTGGCGATTTTACATGGCGATTTCAAGACCTCCAAATTTGGTAATAAAAGTACAACTTAGTTGCGCGTTACAATCAAATAGCTGGTATTTAATAAGTAAAATACTTAGGGCCTGATCTACTAAAAGTTTACGTGTATTTAAACCAAAGCAAATTTGATGGCGCACGCAAAGCTGATCTACTAAGATAGTGCGCAGAGGATTGCGTCTCTTAAGTGAACAAAATAGAGAGCATAATCCACCTTCCTGTTGAAAAACAAGCTGTACCTCAATCATTTAAATGCATTAGAGACCATTTTGTAGCAAAGGGAGAATGGCTCTGTTAGCCAATACCGCCATTAAGTTAACAACTCACTAGGAGAAACATGTCATGGCTTTGAAATTTCAAAACAGGCCTGATAATCCACGTTATATTCAGATTTTTTAAGGTGGATACAAATGAAAAATAATTTGTTTGGATACATTGAAGCCAAATAATTTGGCACTTTGCCAATTTTGTTTGTTAGTCTTTTAAGTATGCATTTTAAATTTGCATTCTAAGGTATAAGAAGGGGTTCATGACGCGTTAGATATTTTTGGATATTCGGTTTTATTGTAATTTAGGGCCCAATGTGTCAATACACTATGTCAAAATGAAAAAAAAATGCTGTACAGTCAAACATGTGATGGACTGAAACAAAGGCAAAATAAACAGATTTTAGGGTGAAATGTAGAAGTACGTAAAACTGCTAAATCCTACATCAGACTCCAAAAACTTATAGACACACGGTCTTAAACTTCTGATTACTGTTTGAGTTTAAATGCAGTTTTCAATAAATTACAGACCTATCAAAATGTGTTCATCTCAACCATGTCGGCCACATAAGCTGTGTTTATTGTATTGTGCAGCATCCCAGAGACGCGGCAAGCCACAGACTCATCTGACGACTGGATAGAGTGGTTCCTGTTGCGCTTACACCAAGAACCGTGGGCGTTGGGCGGTTTTGTGGTCATGGTCTTGTTTGTGCTGGGAGCCCTGTGTCTGGTTGTCTTTGCTCTGCTGTATGGATGCTGCCGTCGCCCAGTCGCAGAAGAGGACACTCTGAGGAAGAAGGAACAGCAGCAACGGAAGTTAAACAATCGAGTGATCTAAACATATGAGGGACATGTGGTGGAATTAAGGCCCAATGATTGTTTTTTATTAAGTGTATCGTTTCCCTATGTCGAGTATAAATGAGTAGTGTGCATACTAAAAGGAACTCAGCAGAGTGGAGACCACCAGCAAGTCTGAGCAATATTAAATGTGCCCCTTGAGAACTAATATTAACAATGCAGCATATAGGGTTTTTTTCTGATTGCAACTTAATCTGATGGAACTGGTGGGTCACTTTGCACAGTTGCAAGTGGACTGCGATGACAATAAATGAGAATACATTTATTGATTGACATCTTTATTCAGTTTTGTATCAAAAAACACAATGCACCACTATACCTACTAAAAAATGATCAAAACATAGATTCATGTTGTCAGTTCTGGTAACTATAAACATAGTTAATACAGTGGTACCGCATGTCCCGATTTAAGAGTGTTTTAAAATAAGAGCTGTGTCCCAGCTAATAGTTATGCCTTATATCGGGACCAATAATTTGAGTTACAAGCATCCCCGCCATTAGTGGGTGTAGCAAATGCCACAGTGAAGCCCGTAAGATCCAGGGAAGTGGAGAATGTTAAAATAATATCTAAACGGCGGATATTTATCCATGAAAATATGGTAAAGCTGAAGGTAATGAGTTTGTCAGGGAAGCAGCTGGAAGATCACATAGAAAGTCCAAATACTGTACAATATTATTGCAACATAACATTTCTGTAGTGGTTAGTAGTACACACTGCGTACATACTGTGTTTATACATTATTTCTTATTCAAACGTTTTTAGTTTTAAAAGGCACATTACATGTTAAAGTGGTGCAGTTTGGGCGGGGGCATACCACCTATTAAATTGATTTCAATTAATTTCAATGAAAGACGTTGATGTGAGATACAAGTGTTTTAAGTTAAGAGCTACGCCACAGACCCAATTAGGATTGTTAATCATACTTGCCAACCTTGAGACCTCCGATTTCGGGAGATGGGGGGGCGTGGTTAAGAGAGGAGGAGCATATTTACAGCTAGAATTCACCAAGTCAAGTATTTCATATATATATATTTACATATATATAAGAAATACTTGACTTTCAGTGAATTCTAGCTATATATATATATATATATATATATATATATATATATATATATATATATATATATATATATATATAAAGAAAATAAATACTTGAATTTAAGTGTTCATTTATTTACACATATACACACACATAACATTGTTGAGTTAAGGGTTGAATTGTCCATTCTTGTTCTATTCCCTGTCACTATTTTTCTAACCATGCTGAACACCCTCTCTGATGATGCATTCTGCTTCATCTCCTTGTTGTGTGCGCAGTTGTGCACTGCACTTTTTAAAACCCATAGATGTTATTGTCACATATGCATGTCCTGTAGATGGCAGTATTGTCCTGTTTAAGAGTGTCACAACATTGCTGTTTACGGCAGACAAACTGCTTTACGGTAGACGAAAACGTGACTGCTTTTGTTGTGTGTTGTTGCCGCGCTGGGAGAACGTTAATGAAACTGCCTTACAATAAACCCACATAAGAAACCAAGAACTCGCCCTCCATCATTCTACAGTTATAACGTGATTGGGCAGGCACGCTGTTTATATTGTGAGAAAGCGGACGTGAAAACAGGCTGTCGACACGTCACTCAGGTCCGCCTGAATTTCGGGAGATTTTCGGGAGAATATTTGTCCCGGGAGGTTTTCGGGAGATGCGCTGAATTTTGGGAGTCTCCCGGAAAATCCGGAAGGGTTGGCAAGTATGTTGTTAATTGACATACTACTGTAGAACATTCAGTTCAATAGTTCAGCAATTGTAATTACGCGATAATAAAAAAAAGATGGTTTGTGATTTGTAAAAGCCTTTGGTAAAGTTCCTTTCAATCAGGTTTACTATTTTTTTGTAAATTTATTTTCAGGGATTAAATACCGCACACAAATTTTAAAAAAAGTATAATATTTTCATTGAGTATTGATGGTGCAAACATGTATACATGCATAAACAGCTGATTTCTAATAAAAAAAAGTTACAAATGTGTTCCCAAAGTAGGTTTCAGCTCTGCGGTAGCGCACTGCATCTCCCAGCGTCCCACTGGTGCCTACGCCAACACCTGACCTCTTTCAACGTCATTATCATGTGCCGGTGACGTCATTTGCCTGCGCCCGGCGGGTCAGTACGTTCACGAAGCAATGGCGAGTGGCAGGAAGAGTGCTTTACTTTCTTCTTTGGCAGACTATGGAGACGATTCAGATGCTTACTCGGATCCCGAATCAGAAGAAACATGTATGTAGAAAGTAATAGTTTATTTAAGATAAAGAGTTACGACATTGTTTCCTGTAACGCTAGCACTTTGTGTGGGCGCTGAAATTAGCTCCTAGCTTAGCTGCCAATACAATTCGAAAGATGAGGTGGTTTATTTAATTTAATTGCTGCCGGTTGGTGTTGTTTATCCATCCATTTAAGACTAATTTGCCACTTTCCTTAATATTGGTACATTCAGTCATGTTTGTTTATGTGTTCCCTGGTCTCACGTACCATTGAAAGTTAAATCCGGTGGATTGTTGCGGCCATTGTGTTTAGATTTAGACTAGATTTAGGCTTCCTTTTATTGTCATTCAAATTTGAACTGTACAGGGTGTATCCTGTCTTCCGCCCGAACGCAGCTGAGATAGGCTTCAGCACCCCCGCGACCCCGAACGGGACAAGCGGTAGCAATGGATGGATGGAGTACAGATAAGAACGAAATTTCGTTGCATTATCTCGTTGTAGTGCAGGATAAAAGGGCAATAATGTGCAGATATAATGAAATAGATTACTGTACAGATAAATATATTGCACTTTTGCATATGCTTCCACGTTTATGGATGTATGTTATATTGTCTTTATATTCCAGCGTGTTAATCCGTTTTAGGGGGAATTGAATGGATTATTATGATGCGTTCAAGAGTCTTATGGCCTGAGGGAAGAAGCTGTTACAGAACCTGGAGGTTCTGCTGAGGAGGCTGCGGAACGTCTTTCTAGACTTCAGCAGTGAAAACAGTCCTTGGTGGGGGTGGGAGGAGTCTCTGCAGATTTTCTGAGCCTTGGTCAGGCAGCGGCTTTTTGCGATTTCCCGTATAGGGGGAAGAGGAGTCCTGATGATCTTTTCCGCCATCCTCACCACTCTCTGGAGAGACTTCCAGTCTGAGGCACTGCAGGCTCCAGTCCAGACATAGATGCAGTTGGTCAGCAGGCTCTCTATAGTGCCTCAGTAGAATGTGGTGAGAATGGGGGAGAGAGCTGTGCTCTTTTCATCCGATGCAAAAAATGCATGCACTGCTGATCTTTTTTTACAAGATCTCCGGTGTGTATGGACCAGGTCATCTTGTCAGTTATCTGCACCCCCAGGAACTTGGTGCTGCTTACCATCTCCACTGCTGTGCTGTTGATAAAGAGTGGAGTGTGGCTGGACTGGTGCCATCTGAAGTCGATGATGATCTCCTTGGTCTTGTCGACGTTCAGGACCAGGTTGTTGGTTCTGCACCAGTCAACCAGATGTTTCACCTCTTCCCTGTAGTCCATGTCATTGTTGTCACGGATAAGCCCACTACTGTTGTGTCGTCCGCATACTTCACAATGTGGTTAGTAGTGGACCTGGCACAGCAGTCATGGGTCATCAATGTGAACAGCAGTGGACTCAGGACACAGCCTTGGGGGGAGCCGGTGCTCAGGGAGATGGCACTGGAGGTGTTGTCGCCCACTCTCACAGACTGGGGTCTGTCTGTGAGAAAGTCAAGCAGCCAGTTGCATAGTTTACTGTATGAACTAAGCATTGACTGTATTGCCTTGTATACCTTTCTTTTGAACTGATCTGTTGATTTCTTTTTGATGTCTCTTCCTCTTCAACATCAGCAGCGGATGTTCCTGGAGAAGGAGCAGGAGGAGGATTGGTTTTTGGCTATGGTGAGGATGACCAGAATCGAACTGTCGATGTCATTGACAAGGCATCTGAAAATGAAGACACTGGAGAGAGTAATTCGGTGTGTATTTTACACATGTATTCACAGTCTGGCCTGTCAGTTGCATCCTGTGTGTGTCGGAAAACTGTTAATATTTGACATCCATCTTTTTGGGAGGAGGGAATTTCCTTTTCCAATTTTTTAAAATTAATCTCGTAAAAATTAAGCGGCAAACACGGTGGATTAAAACAAATGCACCAAGTGTGTTCCGTTTATCAGCGTACTTCCATACACAGCCTGCCCTATCATAATGTGCTGGGTTTCTGAAAAGGCCCACCTCACTACAAAAGCTTTTTCAGAGGGTAGGGAGAATGTGTTTGATCTAGGAAAAGATTAATTTGATTAGAAAAAATGCTTTGCTTTACATTCTGTTGCTTCGATTTACCGTTAAAGGAGTGTAACTAATATAAATGTATTAAATTGTTGTGGGGCAGACTGTTTCGTACATAGACATCCGTTCTCTGTTGTTTCCGTTTCCACTTCCACTTCTAATACAAAGTAGCGTATAATTCTCACTTATACAGTATCTGTCATTAATAGGGATTGGAATCAAAATGTTTCTTGTTCAGAACCGGTTCTCAGTGTATCAATTTCTTGAAATCGCATGCCATTTAGTCAAACGGTTGTCTTATCGATCCTTCCGGGTGGTAATACCGTCATTCATTTTCTGAGATTTTCAATTCAAAGTTTTCATAAACTGTAGGCCATAATCATCAAAATTATAACCAATAAAGGCTTGACATATCTCACTTTGCACGTAATTAGTTAATAACACATGTTACCTAATGTTACATCATTCTGTAATTTGCACATGATTAAAATTCTACAGAAGAATATTAATTTCTTATTTATTTACAAAAAAAATAGTTTTTCTTCTATGCTACAGATGTGTGCCTCTTGAGACCTCACTGTAGGCTTTGTGAGGTCATGTCAAAATTGATGCTAATCCAGCCTTTTTAGCCTTTTTTTTTTTTTTCCAAATAAGAATCGATAAGAGAAACGTTAAGAAACCTATTTGTTAAGAAGAATCGAAAGTAGAATCGGAACAAAAAAAATCTCATTAATTCCCATCCCTAGTCATTAAACTCGCTTTGGAAGCGCTAAAAACTACAACAAAATGGGTGGGGAGAAGACATTGTCGAAGTGGAGGCAGTAAATAAGACCGCCAACAAAACAGCGCATGAAGAGGCGGCTGCAACGGTCTGTAAAACATAATCTATGCAAAGATTTTACCAAGGAACCACCATTACATAATTTGTATACCACAAAGAAGTGTTTTAAATGTAGAAATAAAATCATGATATGACTGTCACCCCTTTAAATACACAGACATAGTTTCCACAGGACTGCTGCAATAGAGCACATATGAGAGTGTGGGTGCCATGATCTGTGTGGAGACGAACAGCGGAGAGTTGTTTTCTTAATTTTTATCAATGCACACATGTTAAAAGTGCAATTTCAATGTTGATGATGTGCATTTTTTTTTTTTTTTTTTAGAAAAAAAGGAATGAAGGATTGATTTGGCAAGCAGAATTGTGTTTCATCCAATTACTCAATCGAACAAACCAATCGATAGATTACTCGATTACTAAAATAACTGATAGCTGCAGCCAATGTTCCCTCTAATTGTTCATGTGTCTGAGCAAACACAAAAACTCCCTGATCATTCAGTGGAGCACATGTGAGCAACATCACATGTGGCAATACCAGCAGCACACCTGTCTCAAACCAATCTTTTATAATAACACTCAAATGAGAGGAGTCATTTTCATGAGATTATTTTGTAATATTAGTGATTTGGCCCACTTGTAATGAAAATAAAAGAAATCTTGTTTTTCATAAGCTATGGATTAGTATTGTACAATATGTCTGAATGGGGGTCCTGCTTTGGAAATCATTTGTACCCCGGTCAGGGATCACATTTAGTTCCCCTTAAACATCCTCATGTTGCACAATGAAATGCAAGCATAGGATGAAGTGTGCAATCCTGTAACATTCTCTAGCAACAGCATTATATGATTAATATAAATAAATTAACATTAATAATAAATGACAGTAGAATAAGCATACGTATGACTGAGGAGTCATAGTGTAACTTTGTGTGGTGTTTGAGTTGTCCGACTTTTTGTGTGGCCATAAACGCACCAGTGGCTTAGTGGTATGCATGTTGGTGACAGATGACAAGTTGGTTTTGGCCTGGTTTGTACGGCAGAAAATGACTAGTTTTTCGAGATAGAAGTTTTTTACTCATGTTTTTGGTGTGGTTATGGCCGAATATAAACAGTTTTGCTCAATAAAGTGATCGATATAATTCCTGTCCTCGAAGCATCTCGATAGACGGTGTTCAATTAAACGGTGTTGACGAACACCGTTAGGGCCGCTTGTTGTCACTGTCACTCAGTTGCATTGCAAAATTACACAGAATAAATGTGTTTATTTTGTTTAGAAGTCAGATGGGATTTGATTTTGTGCGCGGCATATATTTGCTGTGCGCAGTGTGCGCACACCTTAGAGGGAACGTTGGCTGCAGCCCTAGTTTGGTGCATTGTAAAATTAAAAACGTTTTTTCAAAATCCCTGATTAAGTTCTGCAGTGGAAGGGAGATCCTTTTTGCTATTGACTCACACAACTTTTGACATGAACTGCATCTTCCTTTTAGTTGTTATACTCATTTATACCAACTATAAACTTAGAGGCCACTATTGTTTTGTTTACCTTTTGTCATGACCATTCATTTCAACCATCGGCAAACCCATTCTACAGTTTTCATTTGTGTTTAAATGCAAACCTGTTCTCTAAGTTTTTTGTTTATGTTAGCGTATCCACCACACTTCAAAATTCAAGGAAGTTTATATAAATAGAGTAGAAACACTGCAAGTGTGTTCCAAGTTAAAAAAAAACACGTGATAGTACAATAAATTATATCAAATATATATTTTTTGTTTTAAATAAAAAAAATTTTATTAATACAAAAAAGTTAAAAAGAGAATGTCGAAATTCCAACAAGTGATTCTAAAATTACATCTTTAGTGTACTATGATCAAACTTGAATGCCATAAATATCAATTAACTGTCATAGCGTTCAAGGTTTTTTTTATTTTTTATTATCAGTGCGACAATGCTTCTCCGTAACATTGTAACCATCAGGTATTTGAAATAATTCTTACACGGTAGAAAAAAATCCAAAGATAGATCATTTATAGTTTATTATTTTCTTATATAGTACCTCCTTATCAAGACTTTTTGCCTGACAGTCCCCAAATACATGGCAAAAATCTAAATATTTTGTTAGGACACTGTAAATCTGTTTTGTATAGCATCACAACAATGCCACTTTCTTCTGCACATTTACTCACTTCATTCACTTAACATGTAAAACCTTGTGTCAGACTGTTTGTCCATGAAATACCCTGATTTGTATTTACAGTGGTGGAAAATCAGACATGATAATATATATATATCTATATAATTTATAGATATTTATATGTGTGTGTGTGTGTATATATATATATATATATATATAATTTTTGCAAGTAATATCTCTGTTATTACAAACAAAATTAAGAGGCCCTCTTGTTTGTATAGCTGTTATGTTCCCCTCCCAGCCCTTTTTCTGCGGTTTCAAGCTTTAACACCATGCATTTTTGTTTTCGTAGGAAGTGACGAATGACGAATCTGACGAGGGGAGGGACACAGATGATATTGAGGTATTTGAGCATGCACTTGCTGTGGGCTGGGTTGAATTAAACAAAAGCTTCATTGACTTCATTAACATAAATGAGGAGGGTGGCACGCTTACGCGATGAAAATGCATACTCACTAGATGGTGCTGTGGTCCTGCTTATGCCTGACAACCACTTTTGTAACTGGCACTCCCTGTTAGATACTTAGCATCTTCACGTGTCTCTCCATGTGCCACAAGGTGGACTTACACAGTTTGTGCCCTCTGAGGCTCTCTCTCTCTCTCTGTGTGTGTGTGTGTGTGTGTGTGTGTGTGTGTGTGTGTGTGTGTGTGTGTGTGTGTGTGTGTGTGTGTGTGTGTGTGTGTGTGTGTGTGTGTGTGTGTGTGTGTGTGTGTGTGTGTGTGTGTGTGTGTGTGTGTGTGTGTGTGTGTGTGTGTGTGTGTGAGATCCAAGTAAGTGCAGTCTGAGTCAGTCAGAAAGTGAACACTGTCTGTTCACTGTAGTTTGTCATGAAGCAGAGCATTTCCTCAATCCATGACCTCTTATCTAATAGAGACCAGGGTGTGCCCAAAAGTGGTATCAAGACGGGATTACGGGTCATGCCAACATGTGTGACAGTACTGTTGTTTTAGAATGACTGAAACTAGGGCTGGACAATTTTGTCAAAAATAATAATGCCGATTATTTTAATTTATATTGTAATCACGATTAATTACACAATTATTAATTCATTTGAAAACATGAATATTTATTGCACTACCAAAACTTAACTTTACATATAGTTAAAAAACTGGATATAAATTAGTAACAAATAAACCACAATAAGTGAAATAATAATAATAGCATTAACAATACATTTAAACAAAAGCAATATAAAAAACATTAAAGTTATGTTTTCCCGTTTTAATCTTTTTTAAGAAATTTTGTTTACCTTTTACACTTATTTTACCACCATAGAGTGTGTGCTGTTGGTGTAAAATATTTTTTATAAAATGTTTGTAAATTAAATGCAAGAATTCTCACATTTATTGGTGCAATAAATCTTTGGAAAATTTTGACCAGTATTTTTGGTTGTAGCATAAATTGGTAATGAATCAATAAGTGCTTTAAGTTAGGGCTGGGCGATATATCGATATACTCGATATATATCGTGGGTTTGTCTCTGTGCGATATAGAAAATTACTATATCGTGATATTCGAGTACGGTATACGTTCTCACGCGGTTGCTTTTAGCTGCGGGGCATTAAACGGCATGCGTTTCTCACTCTTTCCTGTCTCTCCGTCTCACAGAGACTTTAAAACAAGCGCAGCTAACGGTGTGGTTTGAGTGGTAATACGAGAGAAAGAAGGTGCAAATCTGGTAACAAATGGAGGAATAATTAATTCTCAAGAAAACAGCACGGGGTCCATCGTCTGACGGTGGTTTGGCTTCAAGCGGGAATATGTCTTTACATCATGTCAACATCTCCATTCGGTGCCACACCAACTAAATGCCGAAGCAACTATTTCCACATCAACACTGTAGGACATACTATTTGATATGCAGCTCATTTATATGTGACACTTATTGAAATATCTTGTGTGTCATCATGCACAAAAGTGCACTTATAGCTTGTTTTAAAATGTCTCTGACAATCTTGCACTTTCTGTTTTGGAAATGACATGAATGTTTGTGCCACTGCTTAATAACTGTTCAATAAATACAGTTTTGCTAAATTGACTTAGTTGTGATTTCCCTCTCTGCATGAAAGTTTAAAATGAGCATATATTAATGCAGTATGAACAAGAATGTTTTAATGTAGACACATAGAATCATCACACTGCTGTGATTATATGTATCAAGTGTTCATTCAAGGCTAAGGCAAAATATCGAGATATATATCGTGTATCGCGATATGGCCTAAAAATATCGAGATATTAAAAAAAGACCATATCGCCCAGCCCTACTTTAAGTACATTATGCTTGTGCAAGGTACTTTTTTGAAGCTTTATTTCAGGGGTCACCACCAGGTAGCCCGTAAGGACCTGATGAGTAGCCCGCTGGCCTGTTCTAATAATAGCTCAAATAGCAGCACTTATCAGTGAGCTGCCTCTATTTTTTTAAATTTTATTTATTTACTAGCAAGCTGGTCTCGCTTTGCTCGACATTTTTAATTCTAAGAGAGACAAAACTCAAATAGAATTTGAAAATCCAAGAAAATATTTTAAAGACTTGGTCTTCACTAACTGACAAAGAAACAGATAACAGATTTGGTGTCCAGTTCAAAGTGTGACATGATTCATTTAAAAATTTGAGAGTTGACTTTTGTATTTTACATGAGTTATTGTTTGTACAAACATGGTGCAAAGTAATTCATGATTTGTTAAAAAATATTAGTGGCTAGCTAGTTAAAATGAGATATTGTGATTTCACAAGGCTGTCTTAGAAGTGATCATTTGAAAATGTTCAATTTGAAAAATGTGCACTTAGAGAAAATATAAAAATAAAGTGTTGCATATTGATATTTATCTGTTTCTATATATATTGTGAGAAATCATTAAGATGATCAGTGTTTCCACAAAGATACATATCATTAATTATTAATAATAACAAAGAGTTAAAGATAAATTGAGCAAATTGGCTATTTCTGGCCATTTATTTAAGTGTGTATCAAACTGGTAGCCCTTTGCATTAATCAGTACCCAAGAAGTAGCTCTTGGTTTCAAAAAGGTTGGTGACCCCTGCTTTATTTTGTTAGTGCCATCAGACCAGATGTGGTGCATCGTGTTACTATTGTGAAGTGGGGAAGTGTGCTGTGCTGCTGTTCTGAGCTTGACGAGTAATGAGGCGACTCACTTGAGGCTGTCTAAAAAATAGTAGAGCGCCTCTCAAGTTGCGACCACTGTCCTGTTTGTACATTAATGTTACATCGATGATCCACAACAACAGAAGCAGATAAGCTGTGTTGTGAGTGTATGGATTGTTCTTGTTAGCTTTAGCTCCGTAGTTACAATTGGGCGTCTCGACATTGACGGGACAGTTGTGTGTGTCGGGGATAAATCAGCGCTACCAGACACATTAATTTCCCAAACACATGTTTATGCTCCTCACAATGACATCATTTCACTTACATTTGTATCAATTTCTCCGATATTTTTTGTGTTTATCAGAGGATTCCGTTTTATTGGCCAATTATGTGACTGCGTCCACGGTTATGTGAATGCGAAAATCATATGCCTTACTTTTTTGTTGAGTTTAGTGATTATTGATTAGGCGTACTAGTGCTGTGTCAAAAAGTAGCAAACATGATGAGATCACAAACTTCTCATAAACATTGCATTTTTTCATTAATTCGCTCCTCGTCTGTTTCAAAGTCACAAGCAAGTAATTTGCATACATGTTGCGCGGCCCATTAGTCGTTTTTTCTTCCAATTGATTAATTTTAATAATCGTGACAAGCCATATTCAAATCAACATTAAAATTTGAGTAATTGATTAGCCCTAACTGATACTACTGTGTGTCACTGTAGCTTTTTACCACAACACACACCACCAGCAAAGCTCACATAGCATCTGTAAAGCTGACGTTTGTTGTGGAGTTTAAAGAAAAGTGAAGCGAGCAAAAGCTGCACAACATTTTAACATCGGCCTAAAAAATAAGTATGTGTTGATATTGTTCTTGAAAATATTAATTTGAACATATAAAGACGTTCCGCGAATGGACACTGGGCGAGACGGCGTGGCTTGGTTGGTAGAGCGGCCGTGCCAGCAACTTGAGGGTTTCTGGTTTGATCCTCGGCTTCCGCCATCCGAGTCACGTCCGTTGTGTCCTTGAGCAAGACACTTCACCTTTGCTCCTGAAGGGTCGTGGTTAGGGCCTTACATGGTAGCTCCCGCCATCAGTGTGTATATGTGTGTATAAATGGGTGAATGTGGAAATAGTGTCAAAGCGCTTTGAGTACATTGAAGGTAGAAACGCGCTATACAAGTATAACCCATTTATTCCCTGCAATTACTTTCGACCATAATATGAGGAAATATTGTTACCATCTTATGATCACACTGCAGTTGTACTGTCTCATAATTTCCCAATAATACATGTAGCAAGTACAACATATTGTCTGCTTCCAAATAATCTCAATTATGCATCTTGGGAAAAATTTCAAGATGAAGCTAAAGTGCACTAGAACCTATACAACTGAATATATTTTGGAAGATTTCTAAACTTTTGAAGACACATGGCCAACTGTTCAATGTTGATGTATTTTTTTGAACAACCATTGTGTAGGAGTGTAACGGTATGTGTATTTGTATTGAACCGTTTCGGTACGAGGGTTCCGGTTCGGTTCGGAGGTGTACCAAACGAGTTTCCACACGGACATAATAAGTAGCGTAACGCACTTTGTGTAAATAATGCACACCGAGGCACAACACACGGCATGCTAGCAGCTAACGGGCTACGATAGACTGACCATACGTCCTCTTTTCACCGGACATGTCCTCTTTTGCGGAGCTGTCAGGGCGGAGTTTCTTAAATGCCTCAAATGTCCAGCATTTTGAGTTAGGGTTGCGTGTATTTTCAATGTACGTTCAGGGTTAAGAAGGGGTTAAACACAAAACAAATTGTGCGCGCAGCAGCATTCGTGAGGGAGGGGCAGAGACCGAGAGAGCGAGAGAGTTATGATAAACGCGCATGCGTCGCCAGGCTCTGCTTTTTATCCATAGATTTATCAGATTAAATTTTTTATTATCTATAGCAGGGGTGTCAAAAGTGTGCCACGGAGGCCATTTGCGGCCCACAGCTAATGTTTTAAAGGCCCACGGCACATTCTAAAAATACTATTAAAATAAACAAAAACATAACAAAAGTGAAATAAAAAAGCTTAAAGGTTAAATGTAATTTAGAGAAAGTTGCAATGTTGACTAATAAAACAAAGCTGTTTTTTTTTCTTTCAAACTGTCATTGCTCAAAACATAATATTGAATCAAAATCAATGTTATTATGAATTATTGACCTATCCAAGGTTCCGATTACTTCACATCAAATATTACACTAAGAAAAATATTTTTGGTGGAAGATTTTGCAAATTTGGTAAATAAATAACCCAAAAATGTATATTTTGTTGTTTTCTTACTGTACCGAAAATGAACCGAACCGTGACCTCTAAACCGAGGTACGTACCGAACCAAAATTTTTGTGTACTGTTACACCCCTACCATTGTGTGATTCATGAACCAATGTATTCCCTGGTTCAATTGGAATTTGTATTTAACCAGTTCTCTTCATCATGCTGTTGACGTAATAAGACCAAGACGTTCTGTATGCCTTTCTGTTAACGTTTTTTAAAACAAGTCAACTGTTGAGGATTTTACCATTGAGATCCTTGTCTGAGAACAGCAAGTTGTGCGAAAAGTAAGGAAATATTAAATTGTTTGGAAAAGGACAAAATTATGTTTACTTGAAAAGGCTATAATGTATTTTATCTTCATCCCGACTTTCCACTAGAAAGCCAAATATCCCAAACGTATTGTAAGTAGTGTAAGTATTTACTTCAAGTTTAAATTTGTAGATTAGTTTTAATTTATTAGTTGTGGTGTTTGGTGTGTTACAGTTTTGGCTTACTTTAAGTGAGAAGGTCACAAACAATAGTCAAGATTGATTGTCAGAAGTAGAGCATTGTGTAAATGTTGCTAAAGCCCTAAATCTGTTATTGCTTGATTGGAGCTTTGGATTTTGCGTTACATGTTAACTTAAACCTACATTCATTAATGGCACTTTGGGTCAAAGCGTTTCCCAAAAGACAAGTCTGTGGTAGTATCAACATTAGGGCTGCAACTAACAACTAATTTGATTAACGATTACCGGTAATCTGCCGATTATTACTTCGATTAATCGATTAATAATCGGATAAAAGAGACAAACTACATTTCTATCCTTTTCAGTATTTTATTGGAAAAAAACAGCATACTGGTACCATGTTCTTTCAACTTGCCAAATAAAACAAGGAAAATGTTGCAAAAAAAATTGTTTTAATAAAGTGCACCATTGTCATGCACAATAGCAATAATTTTGCTTGGGGGAATTTCAAACCTGGCTACTACCTATTCCAACCATTCTGCAATGTTGGATGCTGAATGAAATGAAATAAATGGACATTGGGGATGCAGCATACACCAATAATAACACAGAAATGTAACTCATCAGATCAGAACTGAATCAGATTATTGTACACGTTTCTGTTGTGAATAATAAAGGATTAATTTTAGGCTGCCTCTGAATAATAGCATGAAATATTCCAGCACCTTCATAACGTTTCGTTATACTAAAGCGTCACTAAAATCTAAATACAGGTAAAAGCCAGTAAATTAGAATATTTTGAAAAACTTGATTTATTTCAGTAATTGCATTCAAAAGGTGTAACTTGTACATTATATTTATTCATTGCACACAGACTGATGCATTCAAATGTTTATTTCATTTAATTTTGATGATTTGAAGTGGCAACAAATGAAAATCCAAAATTCCGTGTGTCACAAAATTAGAATATTACTTAAGGCTAATACAAAAAAGGGATTTTTAGAAATGTTGGCCAACTGAAAAGTATGAAAATGAAAAATATGAGCATGTACAATACTCAATACTTGGTTGGAGCTCCTTTTGCCTCAATTACTGCGTTAATGCGGCGTGGCATGGAGTCGATGAGTTTCTGGCACTGCTCAGGTGTTATGAGAGCCCAGGTTGCTCTGATAGTGGCCTTCAACTCTTCTGCGTTTTTGGGTCTGGCATTCTGCATCTTCCTTTTCACAATACCCCACAGATTTTCTATGGGGCTAAGGTCAGGGGAGTTGGCGGGCCAATTTAGAACAGAAATACCATGGTCCGTAAACCAGGCACGGGTAGATTTTGCGCTGTGTGCAGGCGCCAAGTCCTGTTGGAACTTGAAATCTCCATCTCCATAGAGCAGGTCAGCAGCAGGAAGCATGAAGTGCTCTAAAACTTGCTGGTAGACGGCTGCGTTGACCCTGGATCTCAGGAAACAGAGTGGACCGACACCAGCAGATGACATGGCACCCCAAACCATCACTGATGGTGGAAACTTTACACTAGACTACAGGCAACGTGGATCCTGTGCCTCTCCTGTTTTCCTCCAGACTCTGGGACCTCGATTTCCAAAGGAAATGCAAAATTTGCATGGTTGGGTGACGGTTTGGGGTGCCATGTCATCTGCTGGTGTCGGTCCACTCTGTTTCTTGAGATCCAGGGTCAACGCAGCCGTCTACCAGCAAGTTTTAGAGCACTTCATGCTTCCTGCTGCTGACCTGCTCTATGGAGATGGAGATTTCAAGTTCCAACAGGACTTGACGCCTGCACACAGCGCAAAATCTACCCGTGCCTGGTTTACGGACCATGGTATTTCTGTTCTAAATTGGCCCGCCAACTCCCCTGACCTTAGCCCCATAGAAAATCTGTGGGGTATTGTGAAAAGGAAGATGCAGAATGCCAGACCCAAAAACGCAGAAGAGTTGAAGGCCACTATCAGAGCTACCTGGGCTCTCATAACACCTGAGCAGTGCCAGAAACTCATCGACTCCATGCCACGCCGCATTAACGCAGTAATTGAGGCAAAAGGAGCTCCAACCAAGTATTGAGTATTGTACATGCTCATATTTTTCATTTTCATACTTTTCATTTGGCCAACATTTCTAAAAATCCCTTTTTTGTATTAGCCTTACACAATATTCTAATTTTGTGACACACGGAATTTTGGATTTTCATTTGTTGCCACTTCAAATCATCAAAATTAAATGAAATAAACATTTGAATGCATCAGTCTGTGTGCAATGAATAAATATAATTTACAAGTTACACCTTTTGAATGCAATTACTGAAATAAATCAAGTTTTTCAAAATATTCTAATTTACTGGCTTTTACCTGTATACATTGATCCATTATGAAACGAACCTGAGATATTTCTGTCCGTTACGTTTTTTTTTCGAAATTGGTAGCCGTGTGTTTTCTCTCTCAAAACGGAGTCAAATGTGCCGGAGACACATTATCAGCCCCGCGTTGAAACCAGTGTTGGGTTTCGTTACTGAAAACCAGTAACTAGTTACAGTTACTAGTTACTTTATTTCAAAAGTAACTCAGTTACTAACTCAGTTACTTACACCAAAAAGTAATGCGTTACTGTGAAAAGTAACTATTTAGTTACTTCTTCTACTTTTTGTTTTTAAAGCTCCCATTAATGCCCTTTTAGCCTTCATTTCAGTACTGCTATTGCACTGGAGAATAATACAATCTGTTGATCAACTTGACATACATTTGCATCACTGAACTCTGCTAAGCAATGTGGTCTACATACAACACACAAAGACAAAGATATGTTTCAAAGGGCCAATTTATTTCAGGCCAGAACAAATTGACAAAACTATTTTAAATAGCTGCAACATAACATACATAAGTAACAAACAGCATAATAACACTAACACTAACACTAACCACGTTAAACCCAGATTCCAAACTAACAAAGGTCTTAACTCATTCTCTTTCTATGCCACTTCAATATGGAATCCACTCACAACAGGTGTAAAATAAAGGACATCTCTATCCTCCTTCAAAACCGCACAAAAGAACACCTCCAGGCAACTACAACCCTAAACTAACACCCTCCCTTCCACATAATACCTCTTCGGATTGTAAATATTCAAATGTAGACACTTTTTCTTATACTTTCTGATCTCTCTCTCTGTGTCCACTACTTGCTATACATATCCTACCAAGTCAGTCCTACACTGTTTCAATGTCCATTTCTCTGATGATGCAATTGTTGATGCTGATTGTTGATGACAGAAGTGTTGATACCAACCAAACCAAACCCCCCCGTCCTCCATATCCCACACCCCGGATTGTAAATAATTCAATGTATATACCCTAATGATTATCTTGTGTGATGACTGTATTATGATGATAGTATATATTTGATAGTATATATCTGTATCATGAATCAGTGGACCCCGACTTAAACAAGTTGAAAAACTTATTGGGGTGTTACCATTTAGTGGTCAATTGTACGGAATATGTACTGTACTGTGCAATCTACTAATAAAAGTTTCAATCAATCAATCAATCAACAACATAGCTGTAAAGCTGGCTTCACCTAAGGAAGGCACACGTGACATACACAGAGCCTAACCAGGCAGATTTGAATTGTTGTTTTGGGCAGGAGACGGGATCTTTGATCCAAGACACAACTTACATTTAACTAAAATGTTATTTTCTTTGTGCTCGACAAAAGAAAAGAAGTGAGAATATCTCATACTTGCCAACCCTCCGGAATTTCAGTGCCTCTCCCGGGACAACCATTCTCCCAAATTTCTCCCGATTTCCAGCCGGACTTAAGGCACGCCCCTCCAGGTCCGTGCGGACTTGAGTGAGTACAGCCTGTCGTCACGTCCGCTTGGCCAACCAAAAAGTAACCACAGAACACTATACCGTATAGTCGTATAGTGTTCTGTGGTTACTTTTTTGTTGGCCAACGGTTTACGTTGTATTGCGCACCCCCCCTCCCCTCCCCTTCCCTCCCCACACACACACACACACAGAGAGCGCAGAGGAAGAATCAGAAGCACGTCTCTGCTTCGCTGCCATAAAACACGATCAGATCCTCAGTTTCTAGCCGATACTACATAAAAAATAACGTAAAATAACGCAGTAACGCATCATGTAGTAACGGTAACTGAGTTACTGAATATAAAAAATAACGCGTTAGATTACTAGTTACCGCCGAAACTAACGGCGTTACAGTAACGCGTTACTTTGTAACGCGTTAGTCCCAACACTGGTTGCAACAAAGGGATAACGTTTACGTTACTCACAAAAAAGCTGAACTCATGAATGCCTGTTGCCACTCAAAACAACACAGAAAATGCACTCGCCAAGAAGTTCCTAACACTCTGAAAGTTAATACACAACAGTTGCTGCTTCGCTTCCTTAAAAAAATCTCCTCGTTGTCACGTGAGCTGCACATGACACATCATTGGCTGGCTTACTGCCACCTCATGAGACGTAGCCTCGGCGCCCCCCTGGCGCTGTTTTGTACTGTTTTTGTACTTATTTTGATTATTGTTTCTCAGCTGTTTGTAAACGTTGCAGTTTATAAATAAAGGTTTATTTAAAAAAAATAAAAATAAAACATAGCCTCAGCGCATGCGCATAGCATAGATCCAACGAATCGATGACTAAATTAATCGCCAACTATTTTTATAATCGATTTAATCGATTAGTTGTTGCAGCCCTAATCAACATATAGTTTCTTTCCTTTGTTTTTCAATTGTGGCTGCTTATTGTATTACTACAATGTAACAGGCCTCGAAGTTTTACTTTTTAATGTCAAGGCAAGTTTTGCTTTAAAGAAGGGTTCATATTTTAGGGCACCAAGGCAAGTTTGTGTGTGTGTGTGTGTGTGTGTGTGTGTGTGTGTGTGTGTGTGTGTGTGTGTGTGTGTGTGTGTGTGTGTGTGTGTGTGTGTGTGTGTGTGTGTGTGTGTGTGTGTGTGTGTGTGTGTGTGTGTGTGTGTGTGTGTGTGTGTGTGTGTGTGTGTGTGTGTGTGTGTGTGTGTGTGTGTGTGTGTGTGTGTGTGTGTATATATATGTATGTATGTGTGGGAAAAAAATCACAAGACTATTTCATCTCTACAGGCCTGTTTCATGAGGGGGGGGGTTCCCTCAATCATCAGGAGATTTTAATGGGAGCATTCACATACCATGGTTTATATAGGGCACAGAGTGGGTGGGTACAGGCTGGCATAGGGGCGTGGTGATTGGCTCATGTGTTACCTAGGAGGTGTTTCCGTCTGTGGCGGCATGCTGTTACAATTTCGCTGCGCTTGTTGAGGGATGACAGGTCTGGACGGTAAATAATAAACAGTTTCTCTTTCAAGCATAGGTTGCATCTTTTATTACCACTATTGTAAGGTGTGCTGGATGCAAGAATTTGCCATGTTATTGAATATTCAACATTATTGTCTTTGAGGTCCCAAATGTGTTTGCTGAGTTCTGTGGTATTCCGCAGGTTTTGGTTCCTGAAAGAAGCCTTGTGATTGTTCCATCTGGTTTTGAACTCCCCCTCGGTTAATCCTACATATGTGTCGGATGTGTTAATGTCTTTGCGTGTTACCTTAGATTGGTAGACAACTGATGTTTGTAAGCACCCCCCGTTGAGAGGGCAATCAGGTTTCTTTCGACAGTTGCAGTCTTTGTTGGTTTTGGAGTCGCTCTGTCTGGGGGCCGACGGCTCATTTGCAATTGTTTTGTTGTGGTTTGAGATAATTTGTCGTATATTGTTCATACAGCTGTAGCTCAATTTAATGTTGTTCTTGTTGAATACTTTTCTTAGGGTGTTGTCTTTGGGAAAGTGTTTGTCAATCAGATTGAGGAATTTGTGTCCAATGTTAGTTGAGACGTGTTTGCTGTATGGGGGGTTGTACCAGATGATGTCGTTTCGTTTTCTGTTCTTTTTTGGCTGGTTTCCTGGCATGGGTTCATAGGTGAGGGTGAAATTGTATCCGCTTTCATCAAGGGCTTTTTGGTACGGGGGGGTTGCTTGGTCAAATTCAGCTTTGCTAGATGACAGCATCGATAGCCTTTTATTAATTCCGGTAGGTATTCTTTTCGTGGTGGTGGGTGGGTGGTTGCTGTCATGGTGCACGTATTGGAGTGTTGTGTTGGGTTTCGTGAATGGTTGGTAGCTGTTATTTTTCAGGTTGAAAGTGACGTCAAGGAAGTTGACTGTTTGCTTGTTGACTTCAATCGTGATCCGTAGGCCGTTCTATTTGAAAATTTGGCATATGCGCTTCTTGGTGTTCTCGCTGCTCCTTGGCGAGGCGCGACACACTGCCAGTCCGTCATCACGGTAAATACCAAGGTTCAGATTGAGGCTAGCGAGCTGGGAGAGGAGGAAATATATATATATATATATATATATATACACCGTGTATATATATACTAGGGGTGTAACGGTACTCAAAAATTTTGGTTCGGTACATACCTCGGTTCAGAGGTCACGGTTCGGTTCATTTTCGGTACTGTAAGAAAACAACAAAATATACATTTTTTGGCTATTTATTTACCAAATGTGTAAACAATGGCTTTATCCTTTTAACATTGGGAACACTATAATAATTCTGCCCACGTTAATCAACATTAAACTGCCTCAAGTTGTTGGTCAGATTAAATAAAATGACCAAACTTGTCTTCTACATATAAAAAGTGCAACATTAAACAGTTTCAAGTCAACTCATCATGCTTAATTTATTACTGCATTTGGGAAGCCTGTAGTTAATTTTTATTATGTAAATGTTATATTTTTATCAACATAGCAGGAACCCTGCCATTCAAAACTAGGCTGCTCCATTACTAATGATTAATGTAACTATAGCTGAAAAAATAGTACAATAGCAATAGGAGAGACTACACACACACACACACCGCAAAATGAGCTAACGTTACGCTAACAGCTAATTAGCCTTCACCTCAAGCCACGACTGCGAGCGAGCTGAGCTGCAGTTTAAGTTTCTAGAACGTCAACGGGCTCATAGTGATGTTA
The DNA here is from genome assembly GCF_033978685.3 of Nerophis lumbriciformis. Lineage (NCBI taxonomy): Eukaryota > Metazoa > Chordata > Actinopteri > Syngnathiformes > Syngnathidae > Nerophis > Nerophis lumbriciformis. The sequence continues at coordinate 16,786,142 of NC_084558.2, read as the reverse complement.
CTAGTAGTTGACTGGGAGGTGTTTATTTTAATTTGGGGAGAGTACGCTGCCTTATGCTCACCTGCTAAACACCTATCTGCTCGACGCTGAAGCACTGACTACATGCGCTCTGAATACGCACTGCTGTTTGGCTGTTACCGCTTTGAATACGCACTGCTGATTGGCTGTTACCGCTTTTTGTGTAACCAATCAGATGGTTGTGTGGGTTGGACAATTCTGGGAGCTGAGACAGAGGCAGAAGAAGCAAAGCAGCTTGTTAAGACTTTAGCTTAGAAACTCGTTCGGTACACCCCCGTACCGAACCGAAACCCCCGTACCAAAACGGTTCAATACAAAACACGTACCGTTACACCCCTAATATATACACAATTTTGAAAGATGGCACCTGATGGCCATAAGATGTAACTGCTTTTTTTGTCCATATAGATAAAAATAGTGTTCATGTATGAGATTTGAGAGCTGCCAATTATATTATGGCAAAAGTAATAATTAAGATTATTGTTATCAATATTGAAATCATGATTACTGATTGTTAGGTAAAGCAGTGTTAGGGTGTGAACGTAATACCATCATGTAATTTATAATGTCTAATAAAGAGGCTATAGATAAACGTTATCCATACATCTAAAGACACATATTAGTTTTTGGGTGGCACAGGGGTTAGTGCGTGTGCCTCACAATACGAAGGTCCTGGGTTCAATCCTGGGCTCAGGATCTTTCTGTGTGGAGTTTGCATGTTCTCCCCGTGCCTGCGTGGGTTTCCTCCGGGTACTCCGGCTTCCTCCCACTTTCAAAGACATGCACCTGGGAATAGGTTGATTGGCAACACTAAATTGGCCCTAGTGTGTGAATGTGAGTGTGAATGTTGTCTGTCTATCTGTGTTGGCCCTGCGATGAGCTGGCGACTTGTCCAGGGTGTACTCCGCCTTCCGCCCGAATGTAGCTGAGATAGGCAGTTCAATAAAGGACCGGTGAACATCCGAGTAAACAAACTAAAGACTTTATAAACAAGTTGTGACAACGTTCACAACATATCGCCTGCTACATGTTTCCTCACCTCATTAACTCTCAGTCACAGCAGCTGAAGGACGCTGTATTGAGAAAATAAAAGCAACATCAAATAGTTTTTCTCCTTCGCTGTACACTTTTAGTGTGGGGACAAGTATGTCTGTCTACACCTGGCCAGATGAAGCCATCAGGACCACATCATCTGCAATAAGCAGAGACCTAATCCTGCAGCCACCAAACCGGATCCCCTCAACGCCTTGACTGCGCCTAGAAATTCTGTCCATAAAAGTTATGAACCGAATCGGTGACAAAGGGCAGCCTTGGCGGAGTCCAACCCTCACTGGAAACGTGTACGACTTACTGCCGACAATGCGGACCAAGCTCTGACACTGATCGTACAGGAAGCAAACCGCCACAATCAGACAGTCCGATACCCCATATTCTCTGAGCACTTCCCGAGGGACACGGTCGAATGCTTTCTCCAGGTCCACAAAGCACATGTAGACTGGTTGGGCAAACTCCCATGCACCCTCAAGGACCCTGCCGAGAGTATAGAGCTGGTCCACAGTTCCACGACCAGGACGAAAACCACACTGTTCCTCCTGAATCCGAGGTGTGACTATCCGGCGTAGCCTCCTCTCCAGTACACCTGAATAAACCTTACCGGGAAGGCTGAGGAGTGTGATCCCACGATAGTTGGAACACACCCTCCGGTTCCCCTTCTTAAAGAAAGGAACCACCACCCCGGTCTGCCAATCCAGAGGTACCGCCCCCGATATCCACGCGATGCTGCAGAGTCTTGTCAACCAAGACAGCCCCACAGCATCCAGAGCCTTAAGGAACTCCGGGCGGATCTCATCCACCCCCGGGGCCTTGCCACCGAGGAGCTTTTTAACTACCTCAGCAACCTCAGTCCCAGAAATAGGAGAGTCGACCACAGATTCCCCAGGCACTGCTTCCTCATAGGAAGACGTGTTGGTGCGATTGAGGAGGTCTTCGAAGTATTCCCTCCACCGATCCACAACATCAGCAGTTGAGGTCAGCAGAACACCATCCGTACCATACACAGTGTTGACAGTGCACTGCTTCCCCTTCCTGAGGTGGCGGATGGTGGTCCAGAATCGCTTCGAAGCCATCCGGAAGTCGTTTTCCATGGCTTCCCCGAACTCCTCCCATGTCCGAGTTTTTGCGACCGCTGAAGCTGCACACCGCTTGGCCTGTCGGTACCTGTCCACTGCCTCCGGAGTCCTATGAGCCAAAATAACCCTTCTTCAGCTTGACGGCATCCCTCACCGCCGGTGTCCACCCATGGGTTCTAGGATTACCGCCACGACAGGCACCAACTACCTTGCGGTCACAGCTCCGAAGCGGAGGGAAGCTACCCTCTCGTCCACTGGGTTGAACTCCAACGTGCAGGCTTTGAGCCGGGGGGCAACGAGAATTGCTACCCCAGCCCGTCGCCTCTCACTGCGTGCAACACCAGTGTGGAAGAGAGTCCATCCCCTCTGGAGAGAGCTGGTTCCAGAGCCCTTGCTGTGCGTCGAAGTGAGTCCGACTATATCCAGCCGGAACTTCTCCACCTCGCGCACTAGCTCAGGCTCCTTTCCCCCCAGCGAGGTGACATTCCACATCCCAAGAGCTAGCTTATGTAGCCAAGGATCGGACCGCCAAGTGCCCTGCTTTTGGCCGCCGCTCAGCTCACACTGCACCTGACCTCTATGGCCCCTCCCATAAGTGGTGAGCCCATTAGAGGGGGACCCACGTTGCCTCTTCGGGCTGTGCCCGGCCGGGCCTCATGGGGACAGGCCCGGCCACCAGGCGCTCGCCATCGTGCCCCAACTCCGGGCCTGGCTCCAGAGGGGGGCCCTGGTGACCCGCGTCCTGGTGAGAGAAATTGGAGTCTTGGATCTTGCATTTCCATAGAAGTCTTCGAGCTGCTCTTTGTCTGATCCCTCACCTAGGACCTGTTTGTCTTGGGAGACCCTACCAGGGGGCATGGAAGCCCCCGGACAACATAGCTCTTGGATCATTGGGACACACAAACTCCTCTACCACGATAAGGTGGCAGCTCAGAGAGGAGCGAACATAGACCAAATACATAGAACAAGTACACTTGCATGTTGTGGTTAATAGTATTCTACCTTCATTTGTCGTTATTTATACTTTCTGAATAAATTATGTGATAATGTCTACCATAATAGGTGGGATTGAGCCTGTTCATTTTTAATCCATCAAAAGATGAAATGAATAATAATATCAAAATCAACAAAACTTGTGAATTTAGACTCATTTCAATAATCACACATAAAGTTAGGATATACATATTATTTCAGCATATTTATCTGCGGCCAGAAAATGTGACCCGTTATAAGTACAACGCTAAATGTACAGATTATCAAAAGCATTTATTTTGGTATAAATGCCACAGGTTACATTATCAACATCTATGACAAGCAAGGAAATAATGTAACAATCCACATATTGTATACTATCACTAATAAGCCGAGAAAGTACAAGTGTCCAAACACAGAAGTGTTGACACATGGCACAGAGCTCTGTCCCCTCTGAAGTCAAGCACACGCTGCAAAGGAAATACAAAATAATTGATATTGCGACATCTAGTGGACACATTTAGAACAGCAGTTTCTTTCATTCAAAATTACAGTTCGTTTTTATACTTAGCAAATTCAATTGCAGGCCGGGTAAAAACTGTTTGCCGGCCTGATCCGGCCCGCAGCCTGTACGTTTGACACCCCTGGTCTAGTTAGTTTTAGGGTAATTCCTAAAAGTTTAAAGTACATGTGCGTATAATAGAAGACAATTTATTCCATTCATTTGACACTTTGAGAAATACATTTCTGACTTCGCTATAAACAAACTACAAATCCCGTTTCCATATGAGTTGGGAAATTGTGTTAGATGTAAATATAACGGAATACAATGATTTGCAAATCCTTTTCAACCCATATTCAATTGAATGCACTACAAAGACAAGATATTTGATGTTCAAACTGATAAACTTTATTTTATTTTTTTGCAAATAATGATTAACTTAGAATTTCATGGCTGCAACACGTGCCAAAGTAGTTGGGAAAGGGCACTGTGTTACATCACCTTTTCTTTTAACAACACTCAAAAAACGATTGGGAACTGAGGAAACTAATTGTTGAAGCTTTGAAAGTGGAATTCTTTCCCATTCTTGTTTTATGTCGAGCTTCAGTCGTTCAACAGTCCGGGGTCTTCGCTGTCGTATTTTACGCTTCACAATGTGCCACACATTTTCGATGGGAGACAGGTCTGGACTGCAGGCGGGCCAGGAAAGTACCCGCACTCTTTTTTTACAAAGCCACGCTGTTGTAACACGTGCTGAATGTGGCTTGGCATTGTCTTGCTGAAATAAGCAGGGGCGTCCATGAAAAAGACGGCGCTTAGATGGCAGCATATGTTGTTCCAAAACCTGTATGTACCTTTCAGCATTAATGGTGCCTTCACAGATGTGTAAGTTACACCTGCCTTGGGCACTAATGCACCCCCATACCATCACAGATGCTGGCTTTTGAACTTTGCGTCGATAACAGTCTGGATGGTTCGCTTCCCCTTTGGTCTGGATGACACGATGTCGAATATTTCCAAAAACAATTTGAAATGTGGACTCGTCAGACCACAGAACACTTTTCCACTTTGCATCAGTCCATCTTAGATGATCTCGGGCCCAGAGAAGTCGGCGGCGTTTCTGGATGTTGTTGATAAATGGCTTTCGCTTTGCATAGTAGAGCTTTAACTTGCACTTACAGATGTAGCGACCAACTGTAGTTACTAACAGTGGTTTTCTGAAGTGTTCCTGAGCCCATGTGGTGATATCCTTTAGAGATTGATGTCGGTTTTTGATACAGTGCCGTCTGAGGGATCGAAGATCACGGTCATTCAATGTTGGTTTCCGGCCATGCCGCTTACGTGGAGTGATTTCTCCAGATTCTCTGAACCTTTTGATGATATTATGGACCGTAGATGTTGAAATCCCTAAATTTCTTGCAATTGCACTTTGAGAAACGTTGTTCTTAAACTGTTTGACTATTTGCTCATGCAGTTGTGGACAAAGGGGTGTACCTCGCCCCATCCTTTCTTGTGAAAGACTGAGCATTTTTGGGAAGCTGTTTTTATACCCAATCATGACACCCACCTGTTCCCAATTAGCCTGCACATCTGTGGGATGTTCCAAATAAGTGTATGATGAGCATTCCTCAATTTTATCAGTATTTACTGCCACCTTTCCCAACTTCTTTGTCACGTGTTGCTGGCAACAAATTCTAAAGTTAATGATTATGTCATCAAATATGTTGTCTTTGTAGCATATTCAACTGAATATGGGTTGAAAATTATTTGCAAATCATTGTATTCCGTTTATATTTACATATAACACAATTTCCAAACTCATATGGAAACGGGGTTTGTACATTTAGAATTGTGTTGTTTAAATGTTTATAAAAAGGTTTACTTTAACAAAAATGTATTTCCACTGAAAGCCAGTTCATTTTGCAGTGCATCTTACTGCTATAGTAAGGACAGTTGTTTCACAATGTGATGTCTTGCACAGGGTAATCATCCCTCCATCTATTTTCTACCACTTGTCCCTTTTCGGGGTCGCGGGAGGTGCTGTAGCCTATCTCAGCTGCACTCGGGTGGAAGGCGGAGTACACCCTGGACAAGTCGCCATCTCATCGCAGGGCCAACACAGATAGACAAACATTCATACTCACATTCACAGACTAGGGCCAATTTCGTGTTGCCATTTTAGATCATCTAAAATAAGGTGTGTATAGTTTGAAATAAAAGATATTATAGAATAAGATACCGGTAAACTGATTTTCAATACTACAATGAATCATTCAATGACTTGGTTGTGCTTTGGTTAAAGTCTTTATTTAGGGATCATTGAAAGTCTCGGCTGACCATTTAAGAACATATATTTATGCATTATCCTTTTCTTCAAAGATAGCAAAAATATTTTGATGTTTTAAGATGAAAATGCGTCTTTTGTTATAGTGTTTTATTTAATTGTGATTAGCACATTCAAGAAAAGGTATTATTTCTATATAATGTACTATATAAATCTCTTAGTGTTGTTGGTTCTTTCGGTACTTTGAAAAATTCTACCATTTGTACCATGTCTATTTATTGACCACAAAGTGCTGCTCCAGATCTGCAGTGCTCTAGCTTGCTACAACCTGTGACGGCAGACCAAATAGGAAAAAAACAGATAAGCATCAGTGACATAAAAGTTATATATTTTTATGTACGTCAGGTACCGTTTAGTTTATTGGTTTAATCTCTGCCTGCAGGTCTGTTGTGTCTACATGTTTCTATTTGTTACACTCCTGCAGGGCTGTTGCTGTGTGATTCGGCCACTGTGTGGACAATACTTTGATGTACCAGTGTAGTTGCTAGGTGATACCGTGATGCCCATGAATAACCACACTGTTTCTTTGTGCCCAACCTATGTTATGCAGTCAATGCTGGCACAGCATTCTGCATACTTTAGAGGCTGTCCAAGGTCGCACCTTTTGCAAAACCAAAGTTTTCACTCAAAAGTGCTTATCTTTTTCCCTCTGGTTTACTGGAATTTTTAAGCATCTATCCTGTGTGTATCCTGTTTTTAATTAGCAGGAACAACTTGCTTGTTCAACTTTCAGCATTCCTTCTACAATTTTACATTATCCTGTCCAGAGAAGACTTAATGAAATTAAACGTTTGTCTACTTTTTGTCTCTCTGTATTATAGGTTGCAGAAGTAGAAACAAAGGACCCAAATGAGCTTGTTGGTAAGTGTAAACACACACGTTTCTGTCACACTTCAATCACTCATAATAATGCATCTGTATGTATCCAAAACGTAGTTCTGAAAACTCAAGCATATTTTTCATATATACTGAATATTTTAATTTTACATTACCATGTAACCTTTTCTACACATTTACTATTATAATCCTTATCTGCAAATAATTGTCCCTTAGAGCAGAACATTTCAGACATTTAATGTCGTTATCTGAGTCTTGAACAAATCTTTTAAAACTTAAGCTCAGTAAGAAACAAACAAATTAACTGTAACTTCGGCTGTTTTGTGACTATAACCATAGAACTGCAAGTGGCGAAAGCGGTGCAAATGTCTGTTCTGGCTACTCAGTACAATATCGCAAAATGAGAATAAGCCAACACTAATACAAGAAAAATGACATGTTAACCAGAAAGTGAGCAGGTTTTAAATTTCACGTTCTATAGTATAGTAGATTTCATTTTACACATTCCTCACACATAAATTTAGGGTAAGTAATTGTTTGTATTATACAGGGTTAAATAATTTTTTTTCAATGAAGACAGCTATGAATGTAAAAATGTCATTTACCATTTTAGGAAATGTATTTCAAATGTGGCTTAAGTAAGAAATTTAAGTGGGAACATCCACATTTGCCCCTATAAAAAGATTAAATGGTTGTGTTTTGAGTAACAGAATAAAAAAATCTAACAATTCTCATTGTTTCAGTGACATTTGGCAGCATGAGTTATTAAATGGTTCTTTGTTCGCCCTTTGACTGAAAGATGGGCTTTGAAGCTCTAACACAGGAGCTGGCAGTTCTTAGTGAGTTAATCATTGTGCACACACACACCATGCAGGTGTGTGTGAGATATCAAGCAGGAAATGAGTGATACAAGGAGTGGTGCTTTGTACACCTCACAATGAGCACACAGCGTGCCGACTCAGCAATTTGTTTACTCTGGCCTGTAGCTGCAGGCTATCATTAATTGCAGCATTTGCCTTTCACCTCACTGCCAGCCAAAAGACTCAAGAGCTGACTAATGTAATCATTAAAATGCATAATGGCATAAAAGCCAATGGCCCCTCCTCTTGACTAGCTTATCACAGTCTTAGTAGAATCCTTGAGGAGAGGAAATGCTTTAATTTTTAGTTCTCGACATCCCCCATCACCCACCGGTGTTATGTGGGGGATTGAGCGTGACTCATAACTGGACACTTGACATTCCGGCAGCAGCGCTTGGCTCCTCTTTGGTGTCTGACAGTAAATGCCACAGTGTGCCTCCTGTCAGCGAGCTGAAGACAGCTCTTTGTCTGCTCTGTAAAGGGACACGCATTGTGCCGCTGTCCAAAGAGACCCGCAGAGCACAGATTTTGACTTTGTCTGTATCCAGCAGAACAGATGGTAGTTGTGAAACAGATTATCTGCTTTTTTGTAGGCTTGTTAATAACGCACTGTGTACTTCCTGATTGTGCAGCTTCCATATTAAAACTTTTCACACACACACACACACATTTTTCTTGCATCAGTCGTTTTTCACTTCCAGGAGTTTGATTTGTTATTCTGTCGAACAGAGGTAGTCTTGCTTTTATCTAGCCGCCTTTCACAAAGCTTTATCTGTTGCTGCTACAATGTGAAATTGCCTTTGAACGTGTATGCAGTTGTTTATTTTTACACATTGTATTAAATGTTTTATTGTCAAGGGCAACACGGTATACCTCTTAAAAAGACGATGCACAAGGTTCAGCAGAGCTTCACATACTCACCCAAACAAGATCTCAAAACCGCGGGGCTTTTTCTTTGAATTTCTAAACATCCATCCTTTTTCTACCGCTTGTCCCTTTTGGGGTCGTGGAGGGTGCTGGAGCCTATCTCAGCTGCATTTGGGCGGAAGGCGGGGTACACCCTAGACAAGTTGCCACCTCATCGCAGGGCCAACACAGATAGACAGATAACATTCACACTCACATTCACACACTAGGGCCAATTTTTTGCCAATCAACCTATCCCCAGGTGCATGTCTTTAACAAAAATAATACAACTAATTATTTTGAGAAAATAAAAATATCAATCCTATCATTGTAGTATCGATCACATACAGTGGAAGCTCGATCTCAGAATCAGAATCAGAATGGTTTTTATTGCTATTGTTTGAGAACGGGTTCACAAACTAGGAATTTTTCTTGGTGCAATCGTGCAACATAAAACACATAACACAGAATAGGTAAAAAAATGAACTGTAACTGAGCTATCAGATCTTGTTATTGTTCATGTGCCTGATGGCCGAGGGGAAAAAACTGTTGAGGTGGCGGGAGTTGTGGGTCTGGATGGACCGTAGTCTCCTGCCTGAGGGGAAAGGGGAGAATAGTTTGTGTCCAGGGTGAGAAGAGTCAGCTGTGATCCGACCCACACGCCTCCTGGTCCTGGAGGAGATCAGGTCCTGGAGGGATGGGAGCTTGCAGCCAATAACCTTCTCAGCAGCACGTATGATGTGCTGCATTCGATGCTTATCCAGGACTGTGGCGCCGGGGAACCACACGGTGATGGAGGAGGTGAGGATGGACTCGATGATGGCTGAGTAAAACTGCACCAGCATCTCGGTCGGCACCTTAAGTTTCCTCAGCTACCGCAGGAAGTACATCCTCTGCTGGGCCTTCTTGAGGAAGCTGATGGTCGGCTCCCACTTGAGGTCCTGGGTGATGGTGGTGCCCAAGAAACGGAAGGAGTCCACAATGGAGATGGGGGTGGGAGAGTCAATCAGGGTGAGGGGGTATGGTGGGGCTGTGACTTTCCTGAAGTCCATGATCATCTCCACTGTTTTCTGGGCGTTCAGCTCCAGGTTGTTGAGGCTGCACCAGGACGCAAGCCAGTCCACCTCTTGTCTGTAGGCGGACTCGTCGCCATCCGAGATGAGCCCGATGAGGGTAGTGTCGCCCTCAAACTTGAGGAGCTTTACGGACTGGTGATTGGCGGTGGAGCAGTTTGTATACAGGGAGAAGAGCCAGGGGGAAAGTACACAGCCCTGAGGAGTACCACTATTCGTGGTACGACTGTCCGAGACAATCTTCCCCAGCCGCACGTGCTGTCTTCGGTCCGTCAGGAAGTCATTGATCCAACTGCAGAGGGTGTCGGGCACGCTGAGCTGGTAGAGCTTGTCTCGTAGCAGTCAAGGGAGGATGGTGTTGAAGGCAGAGCTGAAGTCCACAAACAGGATCCTGGTGTAGGTTTCTGGGGAGTCCAAATGCTCCAGGATGAAGTGGAGGGCCAGGTTCACTGCATCATCCACAGACCTGTTTCAGTGAAGACAGGAGCCAGCTGATCCGCACAGTGTCTCAGGGTGGAGGGGGAGACACCATCCGGCCCGGGGGCCTTCCGCATGTTCAGCTTTAAGAACTGCCGACGTACATCCTCAATTCGGATGGAGAGGGCCTTTGATGAAGTCCTGTGATGTTCTTGGAGTCCTTTAAATCCTTTAATGAAGTGCTGGCGTTGGTGGGTAGGGTGATGGTGGGGGGAGCAGAGCTTTGATGAGCTGAAGGCCGTTCGTGACGACAGTAATGTGTGTTGAGGCCCTGAGCGATAGTCCGGTCATTCAGGGCCTGGGGGGCTTTGGGCTTATAGTTCGTAAGGGCCCTTAGCTCTCTCCACACGGCTGCAGAGTCATTGGAGCTGAACTGTTCCTGTAGACTGTTAGAGTACACAGATTTAGCTTCCTCCACTTCCCTGTTGAAGTGGCACTTCGCTTCTCTGCAGGTACTCCGGTCCCCGCTCCTCCACGCAGCCTCCTTCTTCTTGCGCAGCTGTCGGAGCTTGGGTGTGAACCAGGGCTTGTCGTTGTTATAACAAGCCCTAGTGCGCGTTGGAATGATTTGCGCCTCATTGAACTGTATGTATGAGATCACAGTGTCCGTATACTCGTCCAGATTGTCCGTGGCCGCTCCAATTGCCTCCCAGTCTGTCGTCTCCAAACATGTGATCTGATAGTCCGATAGCAGCGCGCGGGACTGCATGGTATGCCTTACTTATTGTAGTGTAACAGTGATTGAAAGTGTTCTGCTCTCTGGTCGGGCATTTAATAAACTGCCTATACTTGGGTAATTCCTGGCTCAAATTTCCCTTGTTAAAGTCACCAAGCACGATAACAAGAGAGTCTGGAAAAGACCGTTCCACATGTAAGATCTGGCCTGCAAGCGTGCGCTGAGCATCATGCACATCCGCGCTGGGCGGTATGTAGGCAACCACCAATATGAATGAAACGATCTCACGCGGTTAGTAAAAGGGCTTACAGTGAATGAAAATATATTCTAGAGCAGGAGAGCAGTGTTGGGTTATCACCGTCACGTCTGTACACCAGTTGCTGTTGATGAAGAAGCAAACTCCACCACCTCTTGTTTTGCCGGAGAGCCCCGGGTCTCGGTCCGCGCGGAGAAGATGAAAGCCCTCCAGTTAAACCGCGCTGTCCGGGACACTCGCGCTCAGCCACGTTTCCGTGAAGCACAAAACACCAAGATGAGGAAAAGTCCTTGTTTCTTCTCATCAGCAACGCTAGCTCGTCTATCTTGTTGGGAAGTGAGCGGACGTTGGAGAGAAAGATGCCAGGTAAGGGCGTGTGTAATCCTGGTCTGCGTAGACGGACGAGGGCTCCCGCTCTCTTTCCTCTTCGGTGCGGTTTCCCTCTTTTGATCAAAGAATGGACCAAATCCGCAGCTGACGCTAAAATGACCGGTAATTAGTCTGTAAGGGTGAGTGATCTGATGTTAAGTAGCTCTTCGTGGGTGTAAGAGCACGCGGACACACAATTTACGCACAAAAACAAACATAGGAATGTGAGATCTAATCTGTCCAGAAGTTTTTGAGTTATGTTTGTAACAACCAGACTAACAAACCCGTGGCGAAAACATGATTTCTTTGGCGGAGGTAAGAAAGTCTGCGTTCTGCAAAGCAAAGCGCACCACTTTTGTCTCGAGCGTTTCTAAGATGACACAGAGCCAGCCGGTTACGTAGCAGCGCACGGACGGAAATCACCAAAAAACTGTACATGGCGGAAATACGAGTAAACTGAAAAACGTCTTGATGGATATTCAATCCATTCATCTATTTTCCAACGCTTGTCTCGTTTAATGTAGTGGAGGGGCTGAAGCCTATCCAGTTGCACTCGGGCGGGAGGCAGGGACACCCTGGACATATCACCATCTCATAAACCGTCACCTAGAAAACATATTTTAAACCATCGAAACCAAACATCAGTTTGTGAGGTATGTACATTATTAAAAGTTAAATTGTTAGTTAACCTTTCTTAGAAACAGCATATTCCAGACTGATATAAACATGTCCATTGTGGAGGACACTGCTTGTCAGAAAGTAACAGTTGAAAGACACTTAAGTAAACATTTTTTGTTGACACTCGACTAAGGTTTTTTTTTTTTCTATTCACTTGAAACAGTGGATGTTCCTGCACTTAAAATACATGTTTGTAGTATGATTACAACATTTAGCATTAGTTTTGTGTTCAATTACAGTAAGTGTGTTCATCCTAAACATTCCTGCCACTTCATTTTACATACTATTACATTTTTAAGTCTTTTTTGTTTTTGGGTTGTACAGTATACCACAATATCATACTGTGATACAAGCTTAGAAAATGGATGGATGGAATATCGTACCGTGAGAGTTTCATATCGTTGCATCACTGCTTACTTTCTGCTGTAACCAGACTTCTTATAATTTGATAAGCATTTAGTTTTTGTGTTGTTTCCAGCTAGCTTAGCGGCGAGCTTAGCTATTAGCATGCTTGCCTCTGTTTGTTTTCGGTGTGTAACATGTTTAGTCCTAATACTTGATCATGATAGGTAAGATATTAAAACATGCAGTTTATTTTCCGTAATGGAGATGATTAGTATTAACTTAAGGAAGCAGCTTTATACTTAATGTGGAGATACACAATTAGCTGTAAGCTTGTCAGTCGGGAGACTAACATGAATACAATAGCCATTATTACATTATCCATAGATGAGATCGGCATTAAAAGGCATTAATTGGGAATGGCTATCACACACTTTTTCAAGAAGATTGGTGGCACATCCCTAATTACGATTATTCTCTGGTGGATTGTAACCAGATTGCAATAAAATGCAACAAACAACAGAGGGAAAAAGTATCTACGTTTACTAAAAACAAATTTTAACTCAAAAACCATATTCTTAAAATTTCAAAGTTTGTCCAAAACATTGACATCGCAGTACATATCGATATGTATGGGGGGAGGAGGGGTATTGTGATAGGATCTTTTTCCTATATCACCCAGCTCAGTGGTCCCCAACCACCGGACCGCAGCCCGGTACCGGTCCGCACAAGTAATTAAAAAATATATATATATATTTTTTATTTTTTTATTAAATCAACATAAAAAATATAAGATACACTTACAATTAGTGCACCAACCCAAAAAACCTCCCTCCCCCATTTACACTCATTCACACTCATTCGCACAAAAGGGTTGTTTCTTTCTGTTATTAATATTTCTGGTTCCTACATTATATACCAATATAGATAAATACAGTCTGCAGGGATACAGTCCGTAAGCACACATGATTGTATTTTTTTTAATGAAAAAAAAAAAAAAAACTGAAAGTGTAAATCTGTCGAATGTCTTCTTTTGAAACTACGATGTGCAAAAATCTTTTTTCAATCCAACTGTGATTTATTGGTTAGTGTTTGCCTTGGTCACTGAATTACATTTTCATGTCCCCTGTCCGTGGGACAAATTTTCAAGCGTTGACCGGTCCGCAGTTACAAAAAGGCTGGGGACCACTGACCCAGCTCAATGTGAATAAAGCCAGAAGATCCAAAGGGCTGTCAGTAAAAATACAGGCTGATCCGCTACTCAGATTAATAAGCCTTTAGTGATGCTGAATGGAGTAGAAAATAATTGGACGGCATCAATTATAGGCTGGCTTTGAGATGATATTGCAGCATTGCCCTGCTAAAATACACAACCATCATCGGCACCTCAGCTATAAGAGAAGCGCTCCACATCTTCAGATAGCTATCCACCAAATGACACCCCCTCAAACTCTGTTAAAACATCAGCACAGCTTCAATGGTGCACCATCAGGGGGAGATGCTGCTCCTCCTGAACTTTCCAGACAAGCAGGGGAGACGTTGGTGGCAAGTCTGTACAGATACATGTGAGCCCATAGTCACGCATGAGCAGCAGACCAAGGTAAACTGCATAGGGGCTGTTTAAAAGCATTCATCAGTATGCAGAAGCATCCCTCCTGTACACAGAACCATAAAGTTATACTTTGACACAAGCCAACACAAAACTCACTCCTGAGTCCTTACCATTGATATTTACAACTAGACATAAATAAAACAGGCATGCCGCCTACTCAATAAAACCACAAACATTTAGGTTATTTGTGTGCTGTATGCATTCAACAGAATAGCAAATTTCCCTTTTGAGACTGATTTTATTATAGTGAATAAATCAGCCAATCCCTCATCTTGTTTACGACACATTTTTTAATTCTATGCAAAAATAAAATGCTTACTTATGATTGCATAATGCTTTTAAATAATGGTGTACCAAGTTGGAACATGTCAATTCATGTGATTTGTGTGAATATGCACAATATTTTAGGTTATTTCAATCCCCAATGCTAAATTTCTCTGACAAGTTTTTGTATGAAAATGTAGTTTTATGTGTCAGAAGGAAAATAATTAATTATAATTTCATTCAAGCCTCCCCTGGGAGAAATATCATTGTAGTAGGAAAGACTAATAAAATGTTGGCAAAACAAATCACATAATAATAACCAATGTAGAAAGATTGATGGTGGACATTCCTCAAAGTTTGCCTTAAAAACATATTCAGCTTGCTAAGCTTTAAGTCATGCGCTCTGCTGCTTGAGTAAATGTCCAGTCAAGTTTTTACTTGTCTAAAATATTCACGCACATATGCGACACGCTGAGTATCACAGACACCTGAATGAGTATGAAAGCGGTGTGTCTGGTTTGGGTATAGATAGTGTGACAATGAGGAATGTCTAGCCTCGAGTCAGAAAAGGTACAAAACAAGCGAGTGTTCCAATGTGAATGATGGAGGGGAAAAGGATCCTCCCTTTTCTGTACCAGCTCCAAACAGTTGCCACTCCCTGACAGGGGCATGCCTTTTTACCGCCATCTTCCAATAAACGACAACAAATAAAAACACTACTTGGAAATATCAAACCCTGTCTGGCCCTTGGTTTATTTTTGTATCATTTAATTAATTCTTGTTTTGTAAATCACACTCTTAAGCCTTGACATACCTTTTGTTTTCCCTGCACTTTTATAACACTCTGTTCTTGGTTAATCTAACCTTAGCATGTAAAGACTTGCAACAACACAGGGCAGAATAGGATTTAAACAGCTTGTCTTTGTCTTTCTCTTGGACAGCTCTCTTCTCAGAGAAGGTGCGAAACATGTCACCTGATGAGATCAGAATTCCACCAGAGCCCCCAGGACGCTGCTCGAGCCAGCTACAGGTAGCTACTCCATAGTTGAAATATCACAGATCCACATAAATGCCCATTACAGTCATCTTTGTTCAAACATAAATCCACTTTTTTTTTTTTTTTTAAGTGATTTTATAACCCAAAGGGTACCACAGTTATATCTCTAGCCAGACCAAATGAGAGGCTCTTGTTGATGTTGTTAGGCTTGTGTAATTCTGAGATCATCCTACCTCTGGAATAGTTTTGTTTGCACCCACAAGTTGCAGGTAATAAAATTTGACATGTTGCATACTTGCCTCTCGCTGCCTAAGTAATGGTCTATACATGTCTCTCTAGCAATGTATAATTTGCAGTGTAAGATCATTTTGAAAAAGAATCTGGTAGGAAACGAGATTAAGAATTTGAGTTTGAGAGTTTTTTTTTCTTATTGTGGCTGTACATCAGACAGCCTAAGCATAATGTTTTTCCGCAGATACTCTGAAGCCCAGATGCAATTGTAAAATTAAATTCAAATTGTGTCCTTGACTAATGTAGTTCACTTCCGTGTACAATTTAACTTGTAAATAGATCAGTCAATTAGGTAATAATGATCGATCACGGAAAAACAGCATACCACCAAATGGCATTAACATTAAAACCTATGCAATGATATAGTGCATCCAGAAAGTATTCACAGCGCTTCACTTTTTCCACATTATGTTTCAGCATTATTCTAAAATGTAATTCATTTTTGTCCTCAAAATTCCTCATAATGACAATGTGAAATTTTTTTAGAGCTTTTTGCAAATGTAGTAAAAATAAAAAAATAAGACATCACATTCACAGCCTTTACTCAATACTTTGTTGATGCACTTTTGGCAGCAATTATAGCCTCAAGTCTTTTTAAATATGCCACAAGCTTGGCACACCTATCTCTGGGCAGTTTTGCCCATCCCTCTTTGCCATACCTTTAAAGCTCCATCAGGTTGGATGGGAAGCGTCGGTGCACAGCCATTTTCAGATCTCTCCAGAGATGTTCAATTGGATTCAAGTCTGGGCTCTGGCTGAGCCACTCAAGGACATATACAGAGTTGTCCTAAAGCCATTCCTTTGGTGTCTTGACTGTGTGATTAGGGTTGTTGTCCTGCAAAAAGATGAACTGTTGCCCCAGCCTCTGGAGCAGGTTTTCATCCAGGATGTCTCTGTACATTGCTGCATTCATTTTTCCCTCTATCCTGACGAGTCTCCCAGTTCCTGATAAACATTCCCACAACATGATGCTGCCACCACTAGGCTTCACTGTAGGGACGGTATTGGCCTGGTGCTGAGCGGTGCCTGGTTTCCTCCAAACATGACACCTGGCACTCACACTAAAGGGTTCAATCTTTGTCTCATCAGACTAGAGAATTTTGTTTCTCATGGTCTGAGAGTCTTTTTGGTGCATTTTGGCAAACTCCAAGCTTGCTGCCAAGTGCTTTTTTTTTTTACTAAGAAATGGCTTCTGCCTGTGCTCTCTACTATACAGGTCTGATTAGTGGATTGCTGCTGCTCGGGCTGGGCAATATGGACCAAAACTCATATTCTGATATATTTTGGCTGAATACCAAACGATATATATTGCGATAATTTTTCTGGAAAGTGAATAAAGACAAAGTCAAACGCAAACATATAGGTCAAGTTGTTTTATTGAAACTAATACTTAACATGGGTAATTATCTAGAATGTTTAAAGTTTCATGCAAAGATAATTTACATTAACATATTAAAACGCCTTGAAAATAATATAAAAATAGGAAAGTATAATATTCAATCTTCTTTCAAACAAACTTTTAGCTATTCTCAAATCCTTAGCTAATAACAAAAACACAAAATAACTAAATATAAAATAGAGTCCCTGGTTTAAGAGGAAATTTCAAACTTCAGCAGCAACTTGAAAATAATTGACCTTCAACAACAGTGTTTTTTTAGCTTAACATTTCTAGAAAACTCTTTGTTTCCTCAAAAATTAAAGCCAGGAACACCAAGCTGTCAACTGCAAGATGCTGTGTGGCAAGTGACAATAATGCCACTGCAGCTAAACACCCTTTCAGATATTGTATTTCCTTTCAGATTGTGCATTTGTTGTGTCAGTGCTTCTTGAGCAAAGTAGTTGTGACTGGAAAACTCATATACAAAGTAAATTATTTCTGACAGCTTTTTAAATTCGTTTTTTTCATACCATCGCAACTGGGAACATATCTATTTACACATCGTTTTGAAGTGCATCCATCTCTCACTTTATTGATTTAATAGAATCTCGTAAATTGCAACTCGCCACACTGCCGTCATGAACGCATGTTGCCCGAGTGTTGCCGACGCTTGAGTGACCCAATCGCTGCCAATAATGCTGAGGATTCTTTTTTCATTGAGAGAAAAGTTTGTGGAAAAAATGGGACTAAGAAGACGCCGGGAAAGAAGGACAATTGTTATTTCTCGGCAAAACAAGAATTTTGACACGTATGCCACCCACTCTCCTCGTACTGCAGTTTGTGTCAAGTAAGCGTGGCTCCTACCTCGCCTCGCTCTGTGCGTGGAGGAGGAGAGGCACAGCACCAGCGCAGACAGAATAAGCCGAGAGACTTCCGCATCAAGACATTAAGGATTACATATATCGGTATGGCGGTATTGTCTCCAATACATACTGTATCTCTTTCTGAAATATACTGGTATTATTCGTAATACCGGTATAATGGCCCAGCTCTAGCTGCAGAGATGGTCGTCCTTTTGGAATGTTCTCCTCTCTCCACAGAAGAAGAATGTTATAGCTCTGACAGAGTGACCATTGGGTTTTTGGTCACTTCCTTGACTAGGGCCTTTCTCCCCCGATCGCTCAATTTAGACGGCCAGCCAGCTTTAGGAAGAGTCCTGGTCCTGCCAAACTTCTTCCATTTACGGATGATGGAGGCAACTAGCAGAGTACCAGCAGTGGGCAGCAGCGGTGCCGCGCCCGGGAATCATTTTTGGTGATTGAACCCCCTATTCCAACCCTTAATGCTGAGTGCCAAGCAGGGAGGTAATGGGTCTCATTTCTATAGTCTTTGGTATAACTCGGCCGGGGTTTGAACTCACAACCTACCGATCTCAGGGCGGACACTCTAACCACTAGGCCATACCTTCAAGGCAGCAGATGTTCTTCTATACCCTTCCCCAGATATGTGCCTCAAGACAATCCTGTTTCGCAGGTCTACAGCAGGGCTATTCAACTACATAATGAAGAAGGCCGCAGTTTCAAGAGTCCAAGGGCTCGGGGGCCGGACATCAACATGTGGATTTTTCGTCAGAAAGTGCCTCTGTAGGTTATATTCCTTTGAGACTTAGTTTACTTAATTACAAAGTAAACACAATGACTTTCACACTGCACTGCCAATAAATTCATTATTCTGCCCTCGCTACTCGATTCCAGCGTGTGCAGCTAGAACAGCAGCTCCAGAAGTTTTGTTGGGGATTGATGTTCCTTCTTTTATTTTCCTTCTTCAGTTTTATTTCTTTATTTTCTTTTGAATTTAGGATTGTAAGACTGAAAATATAAACATTACAAAAGTAAAGCATCTATTGTGTATTTCACACAAATAAAATAGAAGGTTTATTGTTAATCCATTCACACAACTACATATGTTTACGCCTTAAGAAATTTAACAACATTTACAGTATATCAAACATTGCACACAATGTACTGGTATGTGACTCATCACAATTAAACCTAAGGTGTAGCGTTATTGCCCGCTACTTGTCAAATTTAGTGTACATGTTTTAAACAAACTCTGATGGCCCACAGTTACTCTTAGACAAAAAAATCGAACACAAAACACATCACAATGTCAGCAATTTCAATACAAAACAAACTAAATATCTTTATGCACAATATCTACTTACTAAGATTTCACCTAGTTTTGTGATGAAGCTGACATGTGCATTTCTACAGTTGTTGCTTCTTGTCTAGAACACTGTGTCCGTCGCTTATAAGGTCTGACAGGAAGCAATGACTTGAGCACTTGCTCGGGGCAGAACATTCATACTTTATTGTCCAGTCATTGTTTAAAGTCTGAAATTTTCGCAATTTATTTAGATTTTTTTTTTACAGGGTTGAATGAGTAGTCTGCTTCTACTCAACCCACTGTTGCTTCATCATGACACATTCCTTGTTTTTGTTCCCTTTGCTCACGTTTTTGCATACTTGAGCAACCCTAATTTAAATGGTTTCTTCAAGCCTATTTGGATGATGTTCGGCAGACCAAATGAAAAGCTTTGGTAAGCTGGATGTGGCCCGCGGTCCGCCAGTTGAATAGGCCTAGTCTACATACAATTCCTTTGACTTAATGCTTAGTTTGTGTGGGACACTATATATATATATATATATATATATATATATATATAGACAGATGTGTGTCATGCAGAATCATGTCCAATCAACTACCACAGGTGGACTCCAATTGATCTGTAGGAACATCTCAAGGATGATAAGTTGAAACAGAATGCACCTAAGCTCACTATTGAGCTTCATGGCACTGGCTGTTAATACTTACATCTGATTTTTTAAATTTTTTTATTACATTTGCAATAAGCTCTAAAAAAAAGGTTTTGACATTGTCAATATAGGTTATTGTGTGTAGAATGTTGAGGACAAAAAAATATGTATTCCATTTTGGAATAAGGCTGTAACATAACAAAAAATGTGGAAAAAGTGAAGCGCTGTGGATACTTTCAGTTAATATTGTTATTAATATTTCTCTCTACCTGAGACTCATTGATGTCATAATCTCACAGTAAATGTCGTCTGTGCTTACGTTAGACCTTGTAAATACAGAGGTTAAGCTAAAGGAAAGCTAAAGGTAATAGGAATTTATGTGGGGCTCATTCTTAAATTATTACCAAAAAAATGACCAGCCTGCAATAGATTTAGTGCCGCCCGTGCCAGTAGATTTGACATTTTAAGTACTTTTCATAGCCCAGTGCTTTATCCTGACTTCACTCATTTTCCACTGGTGGACGAATGGAAAGATCTGGTGGGTCCTATGTGGCCGCCAGTTGTTGTTCTCTGCTGTACTTGGTACTTGGGCTCCCATGTACATTAAAATGTCATAAGGTGCACAAGTAAACAAAGAGGTAAAAGGTAGCCGTGCAAGTATGCTAAGTACACCAGCAACCTAGACAACTGATTCCAAAATAGAATGCTCTTTAAAAGTAAAAGACAGACACTAGAGAATATTGCCAATCTCTTGAAAATATGTGCATGGACTTGAAAGCGCATTCTTCAGCCTTTTATTTATAGCTTAGCATCTCAACTAGTGGCACTCTGTGTCATTAATCATAAATACAGCATTAACTAGAGCAGGGGTCACCAAACTTTTTGACTTGTGAGACTACATTGGTTTAAAAGAGTATGGCTGGGACTGTACATACACATGTATGTGTAGCAGCTAAATAATTCTCATCACTTATCACCACGGACCGTAATTTGGGGACCCCTAGATTAGAGTGTTGCAGTAGAACACAAATATGCTATGTATTTTTCACTGAAATGCAAATAAAAATGTTCTGATATTGTGCCTTAGCCTGGAGGTTTGGTTTAAGCATGTGTCAGGAGTCCAGCTAGTCATCACCCAAGTCAAGTCAGTTGTTATGCAGCTTCACTTGCCTCCAGGGTGAAATTCTGGTGTCTACATACATTCTGATACTGCAATAAGAGTTGTTCTGTAAGGCGCTGATGCAGGTCGGAACACAAGGTGGATTTAGTAAGTGAACAACTCAAAAGTATTCCCGCAGGGCTTCCACTCCCACACCTATCCAGTGAACAAATGATTCACTTTCACCAGTTTTGCCTGGGTATCCATGGCCTTGGGACACGCATGAGAAAAAAAATGCTTCAGTGTTACTAAGATGTT
Organism: Nerophis lumbriciformis; assembly: GCF_033978685.3. Taxonomy (NCBI): domain Eukaryota; kingdom Metazoa; phylum Chordata; class Actinopteri; order Syngnathiformes; family Syngnathidae; genus Nerophis; species Nerophis lumbriciformis. Next base: position 16,764,928 of record NC_084558.2, on the reverse strand, counting down.
CTCTTAGTGGGATTGTTTTTTTTCTTGCCATTTCGCAACTTCAGGAATGTATCTTTGCGATGAACACTTCCCAGGTAGATTTTGTAATCCACCCCGGCCGGGCATTATCATGAAAACCGTTCATTGGTTACTTATTGGAATGAGCGATGTGGCCTAAAATCTATATCACAATATATATTGCAGCCACCTGCGATAATGGTATATGTAAGGTCTGGGCGATTAATTTGAGTTTGATCACGGTGATCAGCTGTTGGCATATTTCCTCGATCAAACATGGCAGGAATGTCTGTTAGAAGTTACAGCAGTAGTAAACAGTAGGGAAGCAACGATGCTTGGTAAAATCCTGCACGGAACAACCCACCTTTATTGACCGTGATCCTTTGTGTATTTGTTTGTGTGTTTTTGTGTCCATGTATGTGAGCGTCCATCCCGTTCCACCGTCGCGAAAGTCAGTCTCGTCACGATATAATTAATGTTCAATCAGGGTTGTGTCTCAGCCCCTTACACAGCTGGAAGTGTAGCCCAGAAGAAAAAACATAATTAAATATGACTAACACAAACATAGAAGTTGAAACACAACATTTAAAAAGGAGCAGTGACTTTAGTTTCATTATCTGTTGCAGCTCGCCAGTTTTCCTGCCCTAAATGCAGACTTGCAGGCACTCACAAAGCGTCAATGTCACTTTATTGGTACCGACTGGGACAATCAAAAACCCACTAATTTAATCAGAAAAGGCATTTTTATATTTAAATATTTTTAATCAGACTTTTTGTTTGTATTTGCTAATATTCCACTCCTCTGTAATAACATGTACTAAAAAAACTCTGCAGACAGACAATCTGTTCTTTTTTTGTGTGTGTTTGTGGATAGAAAAACATGTTGTACCTGAAATAATCATTAAACTTGTTTTTTTGTGTTGGTACACATTAATTTACAGTACCTCAAATTCAAACTGCACTATAATGTGTCTTCATTCAATATAAGATACGTAATTTTGAGTTTTAAAAACTCTACAATCTGGGTCACCACTTGTTGTTTGCCAAAACACTAGTGAGAAGCTCTGATGTATACGAGTAATTAAAGAATATAAATAATTTACCATTTGAAAATGTTTAGTAAATGTTAACTTGAAATAAATGTCTGATAGTATTCACTACACCACTGATACTTTGTTTACTGCAGAATGTTTGATGAAAAGCAAAATAAACCAAATAACTTTGAGAGAATGGGTTACCTGTACTGTTGCACCTCTAGTAAACACAATTATATATATGAACAAAATGACTGTTGTTAATTGTTAGCATATTTTCCCCTCAATCAAACTTGGTGGAAATGTCTATTACAACATACTGCAGTAGTAAACAGTAAGGATGCGGTACTTGGTACAATCCTGCACGGGACAATCCGCTTTAGTAAAAATAAAAATAAAATCGTGATATTAATCGAGATCGGATGATGTGAAAAAAGTAATCGTGATCTCTTTTTTTGCCATACGAATCAGCCCTATATCACAATATATTTTTTGGTATACAAATGATCATAGAGCCATTTTAAAACGTGTCACAAAAGCTAGTATGCGGAATTTCCAGTTGTATTAGTTTATCAAAATTTTTACTAATATACTTGTTACTTTACTGTTAATAGTTGGTTACTTTCTGTTGTAACATGATTTTATCTACACTTCTGTAAAAATGTAATAAACTCTTCTTCTTCTGTTGTTTGATACTTTACATTAGTTTTGGCCGATACTACAAATTTGGGTATGTGGGCTGTATTTGCCATACTAATGCTGATATTGAAACTTAAAATTTTAAACAATTATAATCAGACAAAACACAGGATGGCAGTGTAACATTATCAATTAAATATTAAAATTATTTCCAACGGTTGGCTCTGATTTAAATCATTGTTTTAGCCCTTAAAATCCTCCTGTGTCCAATGACTTATTTGCTGAGTTTGTAAAGAATAACAAATACAAAAAAATTTTATTGGGACAATAACAAAATATTGATCTAACTATGACTGAAATATCGATTGTGTAAGGATTTTATACTGTTGATGTTGTACCGATACGCCCACATTTGTCTACACTCAAGAGCTCTAGCTTGTGGATAGCTTATCCTCCTACGGTGTGTAGTCTAGCATGTTTAGCTATTCCTCGTCCTCCAGGGATGATACTTGCAAGAGATCAGGGTTTTATGCGGCCAATTTCGATACGGTTTGTCCATGAGTAAGATTGTCGGATACCGATCACATGTATTAACTGTAAAACTAAATTTATTCTGTTGACAGTGTAACAATATAAACACACTAATTAAACTAGTTCATTATTCTATTTTATTACATACAATTGTTTGAGCAAAACAAAAAGTAAATAGTACACACAACTAAACAATAGTAAAAAATCACTCTTTTTTTACTCATTTAAATCATTTGGTTTTTGCCCTCAAAGTCCTCCTGTGTTTAAGGAAACATTCCCTTAGTTTTTAAAACATAAACAAAAACAACAAAATTATTGGGGGAAAAAAATCTAATCATTCTTGTATCGATTATATACTCATCCTACCTCTGGTATTGACACCACCAATTAACGGATCGGTCCAACTTTCTCTGCGACAATGTTGACACATCAAAAGTTGATGATACTTGATAATCATACTTAAAAAACTAGAAAATGCATTTTATTTGCCTTAGTGGAAGTGACTATTATTAGCTCAGAGGAGTGGATCCACACTGTAAATGGAGGCACATAATTAGCTGCTGGCCACTTGTCAGCCGGGGACCAAAAATAAATAGTGTCACTCAGACAAGTTTAGTGTTTGTGATCGGCATTCAAAGACATAAATCGGCAATGGCTAATGGCGGCCGAGCAATCTGCACATCCCTACTTGTAAGAAACGTAGTTTATTTACTGGCATGGAAGCGAGGGTTGTTGACTAATGGTGCGTTCCATTTGTACTGGGTAGTCGGAAATGTTTAACTGGACCTTAACCTCCATACGGTCAGTTATCAGATCAATGAATTCGTCAGTATAAAAGTGAGTTAGGAGACTCCGACTGGTGTGCTTGCTGGCATATTTCACCCCAAAATGCAGCCTGAAAGAACTTTAAATAAAACTGTTATCAAGTTTTCTGCAAATAAATGACATGCATTCAAGTAAAATGTTTGAAAACGTTTCTGGATGACATTTTGACAATAAAATTGCATTTGTGTACAAATATTAGGGTCTTTCTTTATAGCAAATTTTAATTATGCAAGCAAGTAAACACCTGTGTATAATCAAGATTAATCCAAATTCTAAAATGTGATTAGTCTCACAATAATAATAATAATAATAATAATAATCTGATAATAAAGTATTTATTTTTACCATTGTAACAGGATACCTATAAGACATGACAAAAATAAACACACATGCTAATTAGCTAGCGTACACTGTAGATGTTCCAGCAGGGTTATACTCAGTCTTCACTTTGTTGCTATGGGTCTACTCTCTCTGGCTAACCACCATTGTTGTTGTTTGTTAGCATTTATCATCCGTCATTAACTTCTCCACTTAATATAGCCAAGTCATCAGATTTTGGAGGTGAGCCGCATTGCCATTGTGAGGAGGAGGTGCTGCCATTGGGGGGAGGCCTGTCACTCCTCGCTGTGGGGAGTCCAATTGCTCGCTCATTGCATTTGGCCCAGCATTGCGGACGGTAGCTAACTTTTGCTCAGTGATTCATTGAGGGCATTAGTTTGACTAATTATTCTGCGCATTTAATTTATCATTAAAGATGGTGTTCTTTCATATCCTACCTCACTGTTGTTCACTTAAACCTGTTTGTCAAAGTCAAAGTCAAAGTCTCATTAACTAAATGTTTGGTTATTTTGAATTAACGTTGTTTTTCTTGATGTACTGTTCCAACAGGAGAAGATCCATAAGTTGTACGAAAGGAAGCTCCATGGAGATTTTGACACCAACAACCACATTCAGAAAAAGAAAGAATTTAGAAACCCAAGGTATGCCAATTGGAAACACAAATAAACTATTTTGGGCAGAGATCATTTCTGTTTTGCATGTGTATAGGTGCCAGAGGTAGTAACCCGGCACATTCACTCTGACTTTTACTTGTCAGAGGAGTTTTATTGCAACATACTTTTTACTTTTACTTGGGTATTTTTGTGACAAAGAAACGCTACTTTTACTCCTTTACTTTGAGTTTCATTCAGTTATTTATAATCTATTAAGGCTCGCAAAGACGTAGCCATATGTCAGCGCGTCTTTTCCTGGCAGGCACTGTCACATGACTCTGTTTCACCAATTTATTGTAAGCATTAAGGACGTTTGATTCCATTTCACCAATCAAACGGAGCCTGGCAGTCACACGACTCTGTTTGACCAATCCAACTTAAACACAAGTGATTCTTCGCTCAATCCCGCCAATCAATTGCGGCCTGACATTTTACCGGGCGAATATCAAGCCGGTGTTGAGGGAGAATGTTTACGTACGCCAAACAAGAACAAAGTACAGATATAGGAGCTGAAATAGCTCAATATTTTAAAATATATGGTAAAATAGAAACCTAAGTGTCAGAATGTTCCCAAATAAGACACTTTAACTATGTGACATGATACCAGCACATCAAGGCTGTTGGAGACAACTGGTAAGCAGGCACCTCCTAAAACACTTCACTGAAAAAGCGATATTTGTATGTCTCTGATAATCTGAATAACCACAAGTGTCATTTAAACACATTAAAACATTAACAACACCACCAAATAGCAGTGGAGATTTGTACTTATCTGTTAGATCCGGAGCTTGAAAGTTACTAGTTCTAGCTTATTAGCATGTAGCATTATCTTCTACTGTATTTACATTACCACATAGCTAACAAGCTGAAATGACCACAATCGTCCCGTAGTGTACAAGAGGACGCAAACTACAAATTCACCTGCAGCTGTGAAAATAGAAGAAACTGTATTGTCTGACAAATCAGAAAAAATGTGTACATAGAACCATCCTGACTGTAAACAGTGACAGACAAGGCAGCAAAAATATTCAATGATTACTTTCAAACTAGTAAAGAGAACATTTACAGTATATCATGTGCTGTCATCGGTGTCAGTAAAAATGTTCACATTTCACCCTACAAGAATTCCACTTTGAACTAGAGAAAACATGTTCCAGTAAATTGTATATGATTCTTATGTTTCACACACACATTGACTACGGTAATAGTCCAACAACCATTACAAAATAGCTACTAAATAAATCAGAAGTTACTCAATTCTTGTAGTTTTTTCACGCATTACTTACTCTTGCTCAAGTAATTATTTTGATGACTACTTTTACTTTTTACTTTTTACTTTTATGTTTGGGTACTCTCCCCACCTCTGATTAAGGCATAAGACATTCAAGAATATTTACTCTGACTTTCTCAGCCAACTTCTTCTTTTCTTTTTCCCCCCACAAGTATTTACGAGAAGCTCATTCAGTTCTGCAGTATAGATGAACTGGGAACCAACTATCCAAACGATATGTTTGATCCACATGGCTGGTCAGAGGACTCCTACTATGAAGCCCTCGGTAAGTTTGTTCTTACACTGCATTAGGTTTTGACCCCTTACTGTTTTCAAGTTACTGCTTTTTAAAGTTGCACACTCAAAGTCACAGATATTTCATTATGCACTGTAATCTTATTAAACATCCCTTTCTGAAGGAATCAATAAAGTACTATCTATCTATCTATCAACGACACATAACACATACTTTACCTGCTAAGGTAACTTGTAACGTAATTACTTTTTTTAAAGTACATTTTCCAAGACCGGTTATGATTACTAAAACAATAATGCATACTTCTGAATCTTGCAGCCAAGGCCCAAAAAGTGGAGATGGACAAGCTTGAAAAAGCCAAGAAGGAGCGGACTAAGGTAAGGTTTAAATGGGAACTGCACTTTTTTGGAATTTTGCCTATCATTCACAATACTTATGTAAGACAAGCACACGCATATTTTTCTTTTTTTATGCATTCCAACTTGTAAATAAACGCTAGTAAAAGTCAGCTAACAATGGAGATAATGGTATTTGATCTATTCGGCATATAAACGCTCTAAACAACCTCCATCAGGCATGGTTTTATATACATGCTTTAAGTATATCTGTAATGTGGTAACAGGCACATTAATAGCATGTAATACTTAAGTATTTTGGCAATTTTTAGCATACACTAAATGATGAACCAAAACCCTGTATTTTTTAGCCTGAATATACGGAGGATAAACTACACGTTTTGTAGCACTATTGCTAAGTGCTAAACAAGAAATACAAACTACGAACATAATAAAATACTCACTTACAGTACAATGTCTGCTCTCACTGGGATGCAGATTGATGGGATGTTAATACCTTCCCGTTTGGATGAAAAATTAATGTAAATCCTCACACAGGTAACAATTTAAAAAAAGAAAAAGAGGTGGGTGCAAACGACCGTCTTTTCTTGTCTTTCTTGCCATCTCCAGGTCTAAGTTGAACGTCAAAGTTGACCAACAATGGCAGTGCTTCCCAAAATGTTTTTCTTACGCCCCCCCGGCTCCTATTAGCTTCATCTATCCACCTCGTACTTGCCGTTTACTACATATAACAATTCATAAAAAAAGAGACATAGGGATTGTAAAGGCAAAAGGTAAAATTCCCCCCCAAAAACAACAGTTCCCCTTTAAATCTGGAAAAATATTAGTTTTTATCATTATTTTATGTGTAACCAACATGCTAAGAAATCACTGTGCTCCTATGCTTGCCAAACTGTCATTCATGTGTAGGTATATTTTTTTTGCTATAGCTTTTTAAGAATTCATTATTGTTCTTTTAGAAAAAATGTGTAAGGAGAGCAATCCTTGACACATACTGCTGTCATCAGGAGCAGCACATCATTCCAGGAGCTGCATATTAGTCAGTAGGAGGACTAGAAAGAACATGTACCTCCCTGAATGAGCCGCTCTGATATTCTTGTCCGAAATGTACTCAGTGGTATGCAGGTTAACATACAGTCCAGTGCATCCGGAAAGTATTGACACCGCTTTACATTTTTCAGTTTGTTATATTAGAGCCATATTCTAAAATGGAATACATTTAGTTTTGTCCTCAAAATTGTACACACAATACCCAATAATGAGAATGTGAAAAATGTTTTTTTTTTGTTGAAATATTTGCAAATGTATTAAATAAAAACTAAGAAATCCAATTTACATAACTCTTCACAGCCTTTGATCAATACTTTGTTGATGCACCTCTGGCAGCAATTACAGCCTCAAGTCTTTTTGAATATGATGCCACTGACTTGTCACACCTATCTTTGGGCAGTGTCGCCCATTCCTCTTTGCAGCAGCTCTCAAGCTCCCTCAGGTTGTACACAGCCATTTACAGATCTCTCAGAGATATTGTGTCAGATTTAAGTCTGGGCACTGGCTGGGCTACTCACAGACATTGACAGAGTTGTCCTGAAGCCATTCCTATACCTTTCCAAATCGTGTCCAACCAACTGAATTGACTCCAATTGAGCTGTTGGAAAGGTTGGAATCAGTTTAAACAGGATACACCTCCACTCACGTTTGAGCTTCATGGCAATGACTGTGAACATTATGTGCATGAGATTTCTTAGTTTTTTTATTTTTAATACATTTAAAAAAGCCCTAAAACCTTTTTTACACTGTCTTTAGTGGTTAGAGAGTCCGCCCTGAGATGGGTAGGTTGTGAGTTCAAACCCCGGCCGAGTCATACCAAAGACTATAAAAATAGGACCCATTACCTCCCTGCTTGGCACTCAGCAATAAGGGTTGGAATTGGGGGTTAAATCACCAAAAATGATTCCCGGGTGCGGCCACCGCTGCTGCCCACTGCTCCCCTCACCTCCCAGGGGGTGATCAAAGGCGATGGGTCAAATGCAGAGAATAATTTCGCCAAACCTAGTGTGTGTGACAATCATTGGTACTTTAACTTTAACTTTATGGGGTACCGTATTCTGTGTAACATTTTAAAGCAGCACTAAGTAACTTTTCAACCTATACAAAATATTTGCATTACTTTTGGGATGATACATTGACTTAAACTAGATAAATGACACCTCTGTCATGGCCTGAGGCGGGTCTGTATTGCTTTCACTGGCACTAAGCTATCTTAAGGAGGGTGGCAGAAACCCTGCCACACAAAAAATACACATTTTGCAGACTTGCTTTGCGGCATACGTCACTACCCCTTTCCCCATTCATTGCAAAAATAGAAATTGACGCAAACTTACTGCTATCATGGCAGTAGCTGCAAAACAACCAAAAAATGAAAGGTTTTGTGTGAGGAGAAAAACAAGGGAGGCTACCCAGATAAAAGGACAGTCAAGGAGCAACATTTGCTGGCTCAAAGACTAGGAGGGATTTCAGACCGATGCTACTTTGGCTCTGTTCCTGCTGGACTAGTACAGGTTTTCCCCTTATTGTAATTGAATGTGGAGCGCCACCACAGCATTTTCATTGACGCCACACCTTAAAAAAAAAAAAGTTTTTTTAACTTGAAAACAAATTAAAGGGGAACATTATCACAATTTCAGAATGGTTAAAACCATTAAAAATCAGTTCCCAGTGGCTTATTATATTTTTCTAAGTTTCTTTCAAAATTTTACCCATCACGCAATATCCCTAAAAAAAGCTTCAAAGTGCCTGATTTTAACCATCGTTATAAACACCCGTCCATTTTCCTGTGACGTCACATAGTGAAGCCAACACAAACAAACATGGCGGAAAGAACAGCAAGCTATAGCGACATTAGCTCGGATTCAGACTCGGATTTCAGCGGCTTAAGCGATTCAACAGATTACGAATGTATTGAAACGGATGGTTGTAGTGTGAAGGCAGGTAGCGAAAACGAAATTGAAGAAGAAACTGAAGCTATTGAGCCATATCGGTTTGAATTGTATGCAAGCGAAACCGACGAAAACGACACGACAGCCAGCGACACGGGAGAAAGCGAGGACGAATTTGGCGATCGCCTTCTAACCAACTATCGGTATGTGTTTGTTTGGCATTAAAGGAAACTAACAACTATGAGCTAGGTTTACAGCATATGAAATACATTTGGCAACAACATGCACTTTGAGAGTGCAGACAGCCCAATTTTCATCAATTAATATATTCTGTAGACATACCCTCATCCGTGCTCTTTCCCTGAAAGCTGATCTGTCCAGTTTTGGAGTTGATGTCAGCAGGCCAGGGAAGCTAGGGTTTTAGCTCGCTCGTCTGCGGGAACAAACTGCCGCCATTGCTTGCCGTGCTACCGAGGTCCTTTGTCCCTGAATTGCTCACACACTCCGGCAGATTCAATGGGGGTCATTGGAAATGCATCTGCTTTGAGTGTCGCAGGATATCCACACATTCTTGCCATCTCTGTCGTAGCATAGCTTTCGTCGGTAAAGTGTGCGGAACAAACGTCCAATTTCTTGCCACTTTCGCATCTTTGGGCCACTGGTGCAACTTGAATCCGTCCCTGTTCGTGTTGTTACACCCTCCGACAACACACCGACGAGGCATGATGTCTCCAAGGTACGGAAAACAGTCGAAAAAACTGAAAATAACAGAGGTGATTTGACTCGGTGTTTGAGAAAATGGCGGATTGCTTCCCGATGTGACGTCACGTTGTGACGTCTTCGCTCCGAGAGCAAATATTAGAAAGACGTTTAATTCGCCAAAATTCACCCACTTAGAGTTCGGAAATCGGTTAAAAAAATATATGGTCTTTTTTCTGCAACATCAAGATATATTGACGCTTACATAGGTCTGGTGATAATGTTCCCCTTTAAAGTAATATATTTTAGCCTCCAGAAGAAATGACACAAAGTCTGACGCTATTTTCAACTTTTATTACCAATCCATGATAACAACACTTTCATGTCCATGCTTTCCTGGACACACAACACTTCCTCATTCTCTGCCAATCACCTTTCAGGCACGTACGGTGTGTTTGCAAACATGGGAAAAACTGATATCAAATCCAAACCACACAAACAAAACATTAACACCAGCTGGTCGTTACAATATGAATTGGTATATATAGCCTATTATTTGCGCACTATTGACAACTGATGTATAAAAAACTCGACCACCGGAAAAAGACTTGGATTTCTGAAAACCACATTGCTGAAACCGGATGTAAACAAAACGCACGCATTTTCTGGAGCGTTGTCAGCATGTCTGCAATGTTGACGTAATTTTTTTACATCGCAGATATACCCCCCGGACAGCCATTTATAAAATGTGCAAATATTAAGAGGACAATGGCGGCTTTTTAAAATAGAAAGTCCAAATAAAGCAGCAACGCGAAGCAAGTTTGATGTCAAGCTCACTGCAGCTCGCCTCTTTTGTAAGGGAAATCGAGGGACAGAAGTAGTCTCTAAACATGAGTATATCTTATAATAACACCAGAAGAAGGTGCTAGATTTGTTGTTTGTTTGTTTGTTGTTAGTTGTTTTGAATAAAAAAGTCATTAAGTCTCTTGACACTGGAAAAACGTCAACACAGTACATTCTACAATGAGCAGCAACAATCAAATATGGAAAAATTATAACAAATATGTTGATACTAATTAATTACAGATTTGTTTTTAATGTATGTATACAATTTTTGAGCCTTTAAAAAAAAAAAGAATCATATCACAGCAAATTATTCGATGACGTCATGGTGATAACACCCATGGCCACGCCCTCACCGCCTAAGGTATCTTTACAGTCTCGGGGACACCCTGTAGTAAGTACCTTTCGATGTTGAAATGAAAATGACAATGTTAATGTTCGCTATAATAAATTGCGTGGTAGCAATAAATAGCCACCAGCTTTATAGTTCGCAGTTCCACTCTGACACGACCAGCCATGCAACAAACTCAAAAGTACTGTATGAAGAAAAAACAATGCGATGACTGCAAACCGCAAATATAAAGTTTGGGTAAAATATATAGGTTTCTACTGTGGAAAGATCAGTCATACTGAATCATAGTGGTATTATTGTGTCAGATTATATGTACGTGACAGTAGTTTCTGAAGATTTACGGCGCTATGCGCGGGTCCTCATGGGAAATGTGGTCTTCCTTCAGGCAAAACACTACCGCTTTGGTCCAGTGGCACTGCAAAAATCAACCAAAACTGTAAATTCTTAAAGGGGAACTGTACTTTGTTTAAAACATTTTGCCTATTGTTCCTAATCATTATGAGAGACAAGAACACACGTCTTTTTTTAAATGATTTTAAAGCTGATAAAAAATGCTTGACGGTAGTTTTACTGAAGATTTACGGTGTTATGCGTGGGTCCTCATGGGAAATGTGGTATTTCTTCAGGCAAAACACTACCGCTTTGATCCAGTGGCACCGCCAAAATCAACCAAAACTGTAAATTCTTAAAGGGGAACTGCACTTTTTAAAAAATGTGGCCTATCGTTCATAATCATTATGAGAGACAAAAACACAAATGTTTTTTTTAGGATTTTAAAGCTGATAAACGCTTGACTGTAGTTTTACTGAAGATTTACGGTGCTATGCGCGGGTCCTCATGGGAAAAGGGGTCTTCCTTCAGGCAAAACACTACCGCTTTGGTCCACTGGCACCACCAAAATCAACCAAAACTGTATATTCTTAAAAGGGAACTGCACTTTTTTTGGAATTTTGCCTAAAGTTAATAATCATTATGAGAGACAAGAACACACGTCTTTTTTTTTTTAGGATTTTAAAGATGATAAAAAACGCTTGGAAGATGTGGCTAATAGGAGTATCGTTGTAGCCTTTAAAGCCCTCTAAAACAACTTCAAAACCTCCAGTAACGTTGTATATACACACTGTAAGTCTATATATAATGTAGTAACAAACAAGTTCATAAACATATTGGGGCTGGGCTTGTCTCTGTGCGATATAGAAAATAACTATATCGTGATATTCGAGTATACATTCTCACGCAGTTGCTTTTAGCTGCGGCCATTACACTGCATGCGTTTCCCACTCTTTCTTGTCTCTTCTTCTCACAGAGACGTAAACCAAGCGCACCTTCTTACACACGCCACGTGTACAACGTCACACGCTCCCGCGGAGCAAAGGTAGTGACATGGTAACGTTAGCTGTGATGCTAACGGTGAGGTGCGAGTGGTAATATGAGAGAGAGAAGGTGCGAATCTGGTAGCAAATGGAGGAAGAATTAATTCCCAAGAAAAACAGCACGGGATCCATCGTCCGGCGGTGGTTTGGCTTCAAGCGGGAATATTCTTCAACATTTATGCGGCAAAAGCGTTGCTACAAAAAGTAGCAGCAGTGCTAATATAGCATAATTTGAAAAGTCACCCGCTAGAGAATGAAGAGTGCTTGAAACTGCATGTCAACATCTCCGTTCGGTGCCACACCAACAAAATGCCGAAGCAACTATTTCCAGATCAACACTGTATGAAAAAAAAAAGAGTCAACAACAGAAGGAGATAACGTCCGCAGGAACCTATTATGCAGCTCATTTTTATTTGACAGTTATTGAAATATCTTGTGTGACATCATGCACAAAAGTGCACTTTATTTGTTTTTAACTATTGTAGTGGCATTCTGTACAAAGTACACTTTAATTTAGTGTTGTTTTGATATGTCATCTTAGTGACATCATGCACAAAAGTGCGCTTATAGCTTGTTTTAAAATGTCTCTGACAATCTTGCACTTTCTGTTTTGGAAATGACATGAATGTCTGTGCCACTGCTTAATAACTGTTTAATAAATAACGTTTTGGTAAATTGACTTAGTTGTGATTTCCCTCTCTGCATGAAAGTTTAAAATGAGCATATATTAATGCAGTATGAACAAGAATGTTTTAATGTAGACACATAGAATCATCATACTGGTGTGATTATATACCCCAGATCCCACCTCACTCCTACCCACTTCTCCAAAGTGGGCTGGCTCAGGGTGGAGGACAGAGTAAAACAACTTGCACTGAGCCTAGTCTATAAAATCCGCTACACCTCCCTGATACCGAAGTACATGTCAAACTACTTCCTTAACGTAAATGACCGCCATAACCACAACACCAGGGGAAGCTCTACTAACCATGTTAAACCCAGATTCCGATCTAACAAAGGTCTTAACTCATTCTCTTTCTATGCCACATCAATGTGGAATGTGCCCCCAACGGGTATAAAAGAAAGGGCATCTCTATCCTCCTTCAAAACCGCAATAAAAGTACACCTCCAGGCAACTTCAACCCTAAACTAGCACCCTCCCTGGATTGTTGTTAATAATCAAATGTAAACAATCAAATGCAGATATTTTTCTTATGCCTTCTGATCTCGCTCTCTCTCTCTCTCTCTATGTCCACTACTTGCTGTACATATCCTACCAAGTCAGACCTACACTGTTCCAATATCCATTTCTCTGTTCTCAATTGTTGATGACTGATGATAACAACCAAACCTAACACCCCCCCCCCCCCCCCCCACACACACACACACACCCCGAATTGTAAATAATGTAAATAATTCAATGTATACACCCTGATGATTATCTTGTGTGATGACTGTATTATGATTATAGTATATATGATAGTATATATCTGTATTATGAATCAATTTAAGTGGACCCCGACTTAAACAAGTTGAAAAACTTATTCGGGTGTTACCATTTAGTGGTCAATTGTACGGAATATGTACTTCACTGTGCAACCTACTAATAAAAGTATCAATCAATCAATCAATATGCATCAAGTGTTAATTCAAGACTAAGGTAAAATATCAAGATATATATCGTGTATCGTGACATGGCCTAAAAATATTGAGATATTAATAAAAGACCATATCGCCCAGCCCTAAAACATATGTAATGTTTTCAATATTTATTCATATTTTGATCATTTTAATCATTTCAGGGACTGATTTCTTCCTCACGTTGATTTCTGTTTCCATAGCAGGGCACGTCGGGTTTCTGCCATAAAATGTTTGTTTTCTACTTTCTACAGTTTGGTTATTATACATGTTACAGATCGTAAATTAAATATTGTTGGCGGTTTTTGAATGCATTTTTAAATTGATTTAGAGGTAGAATTGATTGCTCCCATTAGCTGCATTGCTAGCCACCTAAAACAAGTCAATTTTTAAATGTTAGAAGGCGGGAAAAAAAACTTGTCTTCTTGTCTCTCAAAATGATTGTAAAGAAAAGGCAAAATTCCCCCAAAAATGCAGTTCCATAGTGTGGCTTTAAAGGGGAACTGCACTTTTTTGGAATTTTGTCTATCGTTCACAATCATTATGAAATACATGACGATGAATGTAATTTTTTTTAGCATTCTAAATATTAAATAAATGCGATCAAAAGTTCACTTAGAATGAAGCCTACAGGTGCCGTGCAATTGCGCCTACAAAGGCCTTAAAAAACATGCAAACACCTCCATTAAGGTTTTATATACATGATGTAAGTATATATGGAATGTAGTAACGGGCACATGTATAATATTTAATAATTATGTATTTTGATCATTTTAAGCATTAGCTTCAAAAACGTATCACGTTTGCTTTTTTTTCTTCTTCACTGATTATTACTCACTGCAGACTTTATGAGACTCAACAAACATAATAAAACATCACTTACTGTACATGGTCTGCTGTCATTAGGATGCCGGCTGCTAGGATGTTCATATATTCCCATTTCGATGAAGAATGTCTCATAATCCTCACGAAGAAACGGAGTGGGGGGAAAGGGGGAAACAAGCGTCTTTTCGTGTCGTACTCGCCAGTTTTGGGTCATAAATGGCTGTCAAAGTATACCAACGTGTCGAAATACCTACTCACACTTCTGTCCTGGTGAGATGCATGATTTATGAGCTATAATAAACTTACAAGGAGCAAGGAAGTGAGGAAGCAGCAGACATCTCGATGATGTAAACATACGGACACACGGAAGTGATCACGGCGCCGATATAAATAGTTTTCTGTGTTAGCGCTTATAATAACAATATTACTAATACTTACTTAATATTCAAGTCACAAAATGCAAATGGAGTATTGTTGTCGGTTTTTGAATGGTTATTTATTGGATTTTATGGGCGAAATAGTGGAGCTCCCATTGGCTCCGCTGTAAGCAGACTTTTATTTACGTTTAATATGTACAATACCAAAACAATTTTTATTTCATGATAGTTGTGAACGATAGGCAAAATTCCAAAAAAAGTGCAGTTCCCCTTTAAGGACAAAAAATTGTATTCCATTTTGGAAAAAGGTTGTAACATAACAAAATGTGGAAAAAGTGAATACTTTCCGGGTGCACTGAAGGAATGAAATTAGTAACTTCAATAAATAGTGTTACCAGCAGCACCCAATGGCTACTGAATGATGACAAAGTCGATGTATTTCAAATGTAATAATACTGATGTTGTTTTTGTACAGATTGAGTTTGTCACAGGTACTAAGAAGGGCACCAACGCATCCAGCACAGCAGCTTCCACCACCAACAGCAGCACGACAGCAGCTACAGGTAAACGTGCACACTGAAAAGAGGTTTGCCCCACCATGAACGAAAATCTGTTAATTATGGTCCCACGCATTTAAATTATAACATGTTTAGATACTCACCACTAATGAATGATAATAAAAGATGATTGCTAGAAGATGGATTCAGAGTCATTGTGTAGTCATTGGCGTGGTGGTCAGGCTACTGCGAAAACTGCTCTACCATCTCTTGCAGGGCCACCTCCTTATCCCTCAAAAGCAGCTCACAGTGTTACGTGGTTGTTACAGGCGTTTTTCCAATGCTGCATCTACATAATTTACAGTGCTTATCATTTCTGTTAGGCCTCGACAGATAAGAAATGTTGCTGGACGATATATTGTCCCAGAAATAATTCCCGATAAACGGTAATATTGTCATTATTATTCTATAATCAATTGAAGCAATAATGTAGTCATAATATATAGTAATAATAATAATGCAAGTAACCCTTTCACACACAGTACATTTATTCCTTGTTAGAATTTGTTGTTACCAATTAACTGGAAGTTCAATAACTTTTCTCAATGCACTTAAATAAATATTGAACATCTTGCTGAGTTCGGGTGATTTTTTGTTTTGTTTACCCCTGTCAGCCACCGTAAAGTAAATTAAAAATGCATCCACAACCGCAACATTGGGCTTTGCAATCATCTTTTGTTCTTCCAACTTGTTGTTACTGTGCGATGCTTCTCATCAGCGACAAGCAAGATTCTGTCACTGTTGGAAGCCAGCAGTCCTGCCTCTACTCACAGACACAAATTGTGGTCTCTCTTTAATTCTGCTGTTGAACGAACGCGACAAGGTTCTGAGAGTGATGCACAAAGTAAAACATCTTGCAACCTGTTCAGAAACAAAAGACCAAGAAAGCAAACACACACATTGAACATGGCAATGTATCGAAAATGATCGTGTTAATTTTCGTTTATAATGTGATCACGTGACTTATTATCAGCCCAGGCCTAATTTCAGTACCGATTTACAATCACACGCTAATATTAGTTCACCTCGCTGCACGTTTTAAGACCACACTATAACAATATTAGCTGTCTGAAAATAGTGCTGCTGCAACACAGGGCACTATCATCTTACACCTACAAACCCCGTTTCCATATGAGTTGGGAAATTGTGTTAGATGTAAATATAAACTGAATACAATGATTTGCAAATCATTTTCAACCCACATTCAATTGAATATGCTACAAAGACAACATATTTGATGTTAAAACTGATAAACTTTTTTTTTTTTTTTGTAAATCATTAACTTTACAATTTGATGCCAGCAACACGTGACAAAGAAGTTGGGAAAGGTGGCAATAAATACTGATAAAGTTGAGGAATGTTCATCAAACACTTATTTGGAACATCCCACAGGTGAACAGGCAAATTGGGAACAGGTGGGTGCCATAATTAAGGGGCGGCATGGCGTAGTGGGTAGAGCAACCGTGCCAGAAACCTGAGGGTTGCAGGTTCGCTCCCCGCCTCTTACCATCCAAAAAATCGCTGCCGTTGTGTCCTTGGGCGGGACACTTCACCCTTTGCCCCCGGTGCCACTCACACCAGTGAATTGAATGATGAATGATAGGTGGTGGTCGGAGGGGCCGTTGGCGCAAATTGCAGCCACGCTTCCGTCAGTCTACCCCAGGGCAGCTGTGGCTATGAAAGTAGCTTACCACCACCAGGTGTGAATGAATGATGGGTTCTACATGTAAAGCGACTTTGGGTACTTATAAAAGCGCTATATAAATCCCAGGTATTATTATTATTATTATGATTGGGTATAAAAGTAGATTCCATGAAATGCTCAGTCATTTTCAAACAAAGATGGGGCGAGGGTCACCACTTTGTCAACAAATGCGTGAGCAAATTGTTGAACAGTTTAAGAAAAAACTTTCTCAACCAGCTATTGCAAGGAATTTAAGGATTTCACCATCTACGGTTCGTAATATAATCAAAGGGTTCAGGGAATCTGGAGAAATCACTGCACGTAAGCAGCCAAGCCCGTGACCTTCGATCCCTCAGGCTGTACTGCATCAACAAGCGACATCAGTGTGTAAAGGATATCACCACATGGGCTCAGGAACACTTCAGAAACCCACTGTCAGTAACTACAGTTGGTCGCTACATCTGTAAGTGCAAGTTAAAACTCTCCTATGCAAGGCGAAAACCATTTATCAACAACACCCAGAAACGCCGTCGGCTTCGCTGGGCCTGAGCTCATCTAAGATGGACTGATACAAAGTGGAAAAGTGTTCTGTGGTCTGACGAGTTCACATTTCAAATTGTTTTTGGAAACTGTGGACGTCGTGTCCTCCGGACCAAAGAGGAAAAGAACCATCCGGATTGTTATAGGCGCAAAGTTGAAAAGCCAGCATCTGTGATGGTATGGGGGTGTATTAGTGCCCAAGACATGGGTAACTTACACATCTGTGAAGGCGCCATTAATGCTGAAAGGTACATACAGGTTTTGGAGCAACATATGTTGCCATCCAAGCAACGTTACCATGGACGCCCCTGCTTATTTCAGCAAGACAATGCCAAGCCACCTGTTACATCAACGTGGCTTCATAGTAAAAGAGTGCGGGTACGAGACTGGCCTGCCTGTAGTCCAGACCTGTCTCCCATTGAAAATGTGTGGCGCATTATGTAGCCTAAAATACCACAACGGAGACCCCCGGACTGTTGAACAACTTAAGCTGTACATCAAGCAAGAATGGGAAAGAATTCCACCTGAGAAGCTTAAAAAATGTGTCTCCTCAGTTCCCAAACGTTTACTGATTGTTGTTAAAAGGAAAGGCCATGTAACACAGTGGTGAACATGCCTTTTCCCAACTACTTTGGCACGTGTTGCAGCCATGAAATTCTAAGTTAATTATTATTTGCAAAAAAAAAAAAAAAGTTTATCAGTTTGAACATCAAATATCTTGTCTTTGTAGTGCATTCAATTCAATATGGGTTGAAAAGGATTTGCAAATCATTGTATTCCGTTTATATTTACATCCAACACAATTTCCCAACTCATATGGAAACGGGGTTTGTATGTCAAGTTGTAATATAAACTTTAATGCTTTATTACTATGTATTTTTAACAACCAAGGTGAATGAGATGGGTTTTGAGGGAATAAAACGGTCTATTATCGGTGAAAAAAGTCACCGATGGACAAAATATTTGAATAGCAGAGCTGCGAATGCTGAATTGTAATAGGTGGGCATCCACTGTAATTGATTTAATTGAGTTACTTATTTTATTATGTTAATTTTCCATATAAATGATCCAAGTCAAACGGCATCTCCAAAAATAACAACGGTTTGGACAAATATACATTTTCCCTTTTTTTTTTTTTTTAAATATTTGCACATTTTTATCAAAGTATAATGTGATCATCTTTGAAATAATACTTATAATTGTTTAAAAACAAAACAAGGTAACATCTTTAAAATAGTACATACAAACATTATTTAAAAACATAAAACAGAACAAGGTATTCTGCCAAATTGTATCGTAGATGTCTAAAAAAAAGGTTAAAACAATATTTTTTTAAATAATCCAATTTTCGGTGTCAATTGAATCTGCCACATTCTTTATTGAGCTATAACTGGTTTAACTCCGGTAGGTTTTATAGTGGAGGTATAAGGAGGGGAAAAGGACACTCCAACTGAAATCTGACTTTTCTGTTTGCTTTCATTGGAAGACACTCAGAAGAGGAAGAGCAAGTGGGACTCTGCCATCCCTGCCACCCTGTCCCAGCCTACACTCATCACCACCACGTCAGCCACCCTGCCGGCCGTCGTCTCCGTGACAACCACTGCCAGCGGCACCAAGACCACCGTCATTTCTGCAGTGGGCACCATTGTAAAGAAAGCCAAACAGTGAACCAGCGGTTGCGCAGGTGATGAGATGCAATCCAAACCGGGGGTCCTACGTTTGTCAAACATGTGATAGCATTGCATAAGACGGCAAACATTTCCTCACTACCTTCTATCTCTGGGATTATAAACTTTAATTTATCATCTGAATGGACTAAAGAACTCTACACTGCTATTATTTCGTTCTTCTGCGTTGTCATCATTTGGTTCAAGCAGGCTGGCATCAGTTGTATGGAAATAGATGCAGAAAGGCAGAAATGTAAATGAGGAATGCATGTCTGCTGTCCACAATGCTGGTGCAGAGGGGAATTTCTATTCTCGTCATTGTTATTGACTCATTTTGAGGTAAAAACATTTTTTACACATGTAAATATTATATTGTTGATAAAGTGAATAAATGGATCTGATGTTGCCTTTTCAGTCAAATCCCTGTTGTATTTTGGTAATATAAACACATTGACCATTCTGCTTCTTTTGCTGACGATGATCAAAAGGTGTTCATATGTAGTCGTTTTGTAGATTATTTTCCCTCTCCTCCACTTCTGACTTCCATCTTAATGCTTCAAGAGTTCAGTTAACTGGCCGCACGAGTGTCACCGATTCTTTTGTGAGCAGCAAATAGTCTAACAACGTAACCCTTTGCACAGTAAAATATGAAATGTGGGCGTGAACTGTCAACAAAACAGTAATTTTTATTTTTATTTTCAATCAATACAACGCTAAAGCTGTGTTCTGAAAATATATTGTTGATGTTTACAGAATAGAGCATATAGAAACACTGTAAATTATTTTTTATGACCCACTGGAATGTACATTTAAGTTTAAACCACTATTTCCTAATATATTATTGAATTCCTTCTTGATTATAATTTATGCTGCAATTTCTTTTTTCGCAGCAAGAATCCATCAGCAGCTCTAACATCTATCTTCATCACCTATTTGGGAAGGATACTGTTACTATTCTAAAATAACAAATCCTGAAAGTTTATGGTACCCCAGACTGATCATGGACTGTACTATATTTGCACCAGGTATTCATTTTAGTCTTCTACCTGAATGTTATATAACTGTTGAATTGTAAAACTCTGTCACTGTTTACACCAAAGCACACCTCTGCAACAGAGGTTTAGTCACATGGGAAAACAAGGTGCAGCACACATAAGTAAGTACAGTGTTGCCTCACCACTTTGTAGTTCACTTACTACTGTGAACTATTTTGTTTTTGTACAAATTTTATTGCAAACAAATTGTTGAATAACTCGCTTTAAAATCATACGTCATTAGTTTATTAAGATCCCATTCATTCTGGGGTCCAACAAAATTATACAGACAAAGAGATAAAACAAAAACACCTTATCCATCAAAAACACAATACCAGGAAATCCTGGTATAAAGCATTTCAAAATAAAACCGCATTGTGAACTTAAAGCATATTATTTTAGTATACAACACAAGTCTCTCATCTTTTACATATACAAGTATCCATGTACACGCATTATGTAAATATACATATGTACATATCCATACTCAATATTTACATCTTATAACATGTCAAACTCAAGGCCCGCCACCTCATTTTATGTGTTCCGCAAAAACCTGGAAATAATATCCTTCCAAGTACTTGATCTTTTCTTACCAAATGTATTTGTTCTTTCCATTTTATCATTTAAAAAAGTACATGTACTGCGTGCAATTGCATATCTTTTAAACTTTAATATTATCTAATAATGCAACATACATATTATCATGCACTCAAACATTTTTTGTTAAAATAAATAAATACTTAAATATCTGCTTGACCTAGAAGTTCAAATCAAGTTATCAAATTGTAAACTGTAAAAAAATAATAGATTTTACAGTAAAATTCTGGTGATGGAGCTGCCAGTTTTTACCGTAATAAACATAGATTTTATGGTAAAAAACTGGCAGGTCAGTTCCATGAATATTACCGTAAAAAATCAGTAGTATTGTTTTTCCAGTCCATTTACAGTAATATGCTGTAAAAACCACCGACAAATTTTACAGTAAAATTCTGGTGACTAAGCTGCTAATTTTTTTACAGTCAAATTTAAAGTTTTTTTTACAGGGTATGTGGCAATTATGTAATATCATGAGACTAATCCTTATACATTTACATCCATACATTATTCACTGTTACACGTGGCACTCAATGAAAACACGATTTTTACGCCTGAACATATATAACATCTGATATACTGTAAATATTTATGTGTTATATCCTAGTTTTATCCAAAAAAATATATATACATTCATCAGTATGTAATAATATGCACAGTCAGACTGACAAGTATTTTTATTTTAACAAAAAAATATTGGAATATATGTTAATGTTTGTTGGATGATCAGATAATAGTAAAATTAAATACAACTACATGCAATATTTCTGTCAAAATTGAAAAAATGTATACATTTAGCAAGAATGATGAAGTGGTTTTTAAGTTGTCGCGAACCACATAAAACGATGTGGCGGGCCGGATCTGTCCTCCAGGCCTTAAATTTAAAGCCTATGAAGCATAGGAAGTGTTTAAAAAGGTGTGTGTAGGGCATATAAATATGTTAAATGCATATAATAATCATATAATTCCTTAAATAGCGTCCGTAACGTAACCCCTGCGATACTCATAGGAACACGGTACTGTAAATATATCAGAGTACATACAAATGTATGTTAACAGATTATATTTCAAATGCATTTATTAATGTGAAACATTACATTTTCACATGCACAGTTGTATTTTGTTGTGTGTCATTACTTTAATTCACCCCTATGGCCACTCTTGTTTGTGTGTTAGTAAGTTATGTTACATACACGTTTAACAAAGGTTTTGTAGTTGTTGGTTGTAAATTTCACTGAAATGTCACCAAGGTCCGCTGGAGCTAATTTATCATTTTGGGGCGGACAAAGGGGATGGGTGTGGGGGGCATTCATCCATGAATGAACTCCGTCAGTAGAAAGCAGGCACGGTTTTTTTATGTAAATTAGTGAGGAGTTAACCAGAGTGGGATCAGACTTTACTGTGCAAGTGGAGCGATAACTGTCTCAAGTAGTTTTCCAGTAGTTTGTCTGCAGTTAGCTCTTGCGTGGATCTTCATGCTGCCACTTCACCAGGATAACATCTAGTTCCTAGTAAGTAACTTTTCAAGTCATAGTTGCATTGTTTTCAGAGGACACTGTCAAGGTTATTGCAATTGAGTATTTGAGTTGAGAGTTTTCTCTTTATCACACTGTAAGTTTTGACATGTGAATGGGTTATAAAGAGATCAGTTAAGACTCAATCCCCTTCGGGGTCCTTGATACATGTAGTAACCTGATTATGATGCTTTAAATCAGTAATAAAGTGTTTGGTTGTTTTCAGCATGAGACAAATACTTGCAGCTACTATGCTGCTCCTGCTTACAGTACACTATGGAAAGTTAATGTTGTAAAAGCTGAATAGTATTCACACAATTGTTATTGTGCAACACAATTATTAATAGGGTGGAATGTTGTTAATAAGTTTGCCTCAGGACAGGGTTTGAATCTCAGTTTGGGTATCTGTGTGTGGCGTTTGCAGGTTTCCCATGTGCATGAATGGGATTTTTGTCTGGTAATGTAGGTTTACTTCATAATTCCGTAGATATGCACTTCAGATTAATTACTTAAATCAGTGTTATTCAACTTGCGAGAATCTCAGTTTTTATTTATATTTGAGCAAAAACTTTAGCACTTTTTGCTAGGTGGTATGATAATGGTTAGCATTTTAACCATTATCCTGTTAATTAGCACAGTATATACTCCATACCATCATTGCATGATGTAAAATCACTAGAGAAAAGTTGTTGCACTTTTAGGAGTTAACATTGTCTTGTTTGAACCCAATGCATGCTAATTGTTGGCATGTTCACCCTTGAGCTATTTTACTCATTTGAATGTGCATACTATAACATTTATATAGAACTTACTTACTTTTGGTACAAATGCTGCGTTCCATTCACCTCAGAAGCTGGAGCTGGGAATGACGTCACGAACGAGTTCTGAAAATTTCAGCTACAAAGTCGGAAATCAAGACGATGAAGGAAGGAGAACTTTTTCTCCTTTGCGTGTTCGTTTAATCTATAATAAAGCTCACCAAGTCGTCGTCAATTTTCAGATTCACCATCTAAGATTTATTTTACAAACCCTGTTTCCATATGAGTTGGGAAATTGTGTTAGATGTAAATATAAACGGAATACAATGATTTGCAAATCCTTTTCAACCCATATTCAATTGAATGCACTACAAAGACAAGGTATTTGATGTTCAAACTCATAAACTTTATTTTTTTTTTTGCAAATAATTAACTTAGAATTTCATGGCTGCAACACGTGCCAAAGTAGTTGGGAAAGGGCATGTTCACCACTGTTACATCATCTTTTCTTTTAACAACACTCAATAAACGATTGGGAACTGAGGAAACTAATTGTTGAAGCTTTGAAAGTGGAATTCTTTCCCATTCTTGTTTTATGTAGAGCTTCAGTCGTTCAACAGTCCGGGGTCTCCGCTGTCGTATTTTACGCTTCACAATGCGCAACACATTTTCGATGGGAGACAGGTCTGGACTGCAGGCGGGCCAGGAAAGTACCCGCACTCTTTTTACGAAGCCACGCTGTTGTAACACGTGCTGAAAGTGGTTTGGCATTGTCTTGCTGAAATAAGCTGGGGCGTCCATGAAAAAGACGGCGCTTAGATGGCAGCATATGTTGTTCCAAAACCTGTATGTACCTTTCAGCATTAATGGTGCCTTCACAGATGTGTAAGTTACCCCTGCCTTGGGCACTAATGCACCCCCATACCATCACAGATGCTGGCTTTTGAACTTTGCGTCGATAACAGTCTGGTTGGTTCGCTTCCCCTTTGGTCCGGATGACACGATGTCGAATATTTCCAAAAACAATTTGAAATGTGGACTCGTCAGACCACAGAACACTTTTCCACTTTGCATGAGTCCATCTTAGATGATCTCGGGCCCAGAGAAGCCGGCGGCGTTTCTGGATGTTGTTGATAAATGGCTTTCGCTTTGCATAGTAGAGCTTTAACTTGAACTTACAGATGTAGCGACGAACTGTATTTAGTGACAGTGGTTTTCTGAAGTGTTCCTGAGCCCATGTGGGGATATCCTGTAGAGATTGATGTCGGTTTTTGATACAGTGCCGTCTGAGGGATCGAAGGTCACGGTCATTCAATGTTGGTTTCTGGCCATGCCGCTTACGTGGAGTGATTTCTCCAGATTCTCTGAACCTTTTGATGATATTATGGACCGTAGATGTTGAAATCCCTAAATTTCTTGCAATTGCACTTTGAGAAACGTTGTTCTTAAACTGTTTGACTATTTGCTCACACAGTTGTGGACAAAGGGGTGTACCTTGCCCCATCCTTTCTTGTGAAAGACTGAGCATTTTTTGGGAACCTGTTTTTATACCCAATCATGGCACCCACCTGTTCCCAATTAGCCAGCACACCTGTGGGATGTTCCAAATAAGTGTTTGATGAGCATTCCTCAACTTTATCAGTATTTATTGCCACCTTTCCCAACTTCTTGGTCACGTGTTGCTGGCATCAAATTCTAAAGTTAATGATTATTTGCAAAAAAAATTTTTTGTTATCAGTTTGAACATCAAATATGTTGTCTTTGTAGCATATTCAACTGAATATGGGTTGAAAGTGATATACAAATCATTGTATTCTGTTTATATTTACATCTAACACAATTTCCCAACTCATATGGAAACGGGGTTTGTAATAATACTACATACAGTCGTAGTCAAAAGTTTACATTCACTTGTAAAGAACATAATGTCATGGCTGTCTTGAGTTTCCAATAATTCCAATTAAAAAAAGGAGGATTACCTCCAAATTCTTCAGAACAACCTAAAATCATCAGCCCGGAGGTTGGGTCTTGGGCGCAGTTGGGTGTTCCAACAGGACAATGACCCCAAACACATGTCAAAAGTGGTAAAGGAATGGCTAAATCAGGCTAGAATTAAGGTTTTAGAATGGCCTTCCCAAAGTCCTGACTTAAACGTGTGGACAATGCTGAAGAAACAAGTCCATGTCAGAACACTAACACATTTAGCTGAACTGCACCTATTTTAACATTGCTGTATGTATACTTTTGACCCAGCAGATTTGGTCACATTTTCAGTCGACCCATAATAAATTCATAAAAGAACCAAACTTCATGAATGTTTTTTGTGACAAACAAGTATGTGCTCCAATCACTCTATCATAGAAAAATAAGAGTTGTAGAAATGATTGGAAACGCAAGACAGCCATGACATTATGTTCTTTACAAGTGTATGTAAACTTTTGACCACGACTGTACATGCACAATACAACTTACACCTATCATCATTACATACAGTATGTTTGTATACATATACGCACACGTATCTATATATGTGTTTATCCACATGCACTCACTATGTATAGACATAACTACATTTTCTATTTATATATGACATTAACATGCTAATCTTACTAATACATTTCTTCATCCAAAAAAGCTCTTGTTGTGCTTCCCTCTGTCTGAATACAAATAACTTTTGGCAAATATGCTGTCCTGTTGCAACCTTCAAACATGGTGGTTGGAGAGGAAATTCAAAGATGCCTTTGCTAGTGATGTAGTATGCATACTGCTGATTTAGTCCGACACAAACTAGTCATAAGTGCTAATGACGGATATTACGGGAGCTTCTATTATTATTTACACTCTGAGCAGCCATCTTTGAGAACCAAGGTGGTGGGGATTGTCCGACTTTTCGAGTAGGAAATCCAACCTTGGTTGGAAGTTCCAGGTGAAACTTATGACTAGGATCTAGGAAATTCTGAATTCCAAGTACAAATGGAATGCAGCACTACTACTATCTTGTAAGGTTCTAGCATGCTAACTGTAAGCATGTTAGCCTTTTAGCTATGTGTGTTAGATACCAAATAGAGTACATGTTACCACATGTTTATTACTTCAACTGATGCATAACCATTCTCAAAGGTCACCTCATTCAGGACTTCCCTGCTTAATGAATTAATTCCCAGAATTTTCCTTACTTCCACATTTCTCATTGTTGTGCTTCTTTAATTATTGTCTGCAGCATTTCAGCTCTATAGCATTCACATGTTATTTCTTAAAATGCATTTTATTTTGTGTTTTTACACCAAGTAAATTCATATGAAGATATGCATATGTGTATCTTAATGGGACATGTGATTGACAGGATTGATGTTAGATAAAGTAAATCAATTTACAAGTAAAATTAACTTCCACTCCTCATACCTTTTTAATATAATTAAAATGGCTGTTTAGAGACCAGCATCGCTACCAAAGTTTCCAACAGGAAAAAGCAGGGGAGGAGTCTTGAGTTGTAATCTGCAGAAGTTGTACTCCCCCCTGAGAAAGAAGTTAGCTATTGTAGTAAAGCCGATGTGGTTGCTAGGGCCTGAACTTTGTATGCCACAGTTGTCTATTGTGGTATGTACACTGTGTGGAAAAAAGGACTGCTCTCACCTCTCAACTGGATTAACTCATTGCTTCCCAGATGTGTCAGAAGGCCAAAATGTCTTTCTTGCTATCTGTTACGGCACCTCTTTATCAAATGCAAAATCAGGCACTTACCGGAAATTGAATGCAGTGACATATTGTCATGTGACCTCAGTGATTTTAAATGTAAATAACTTAACATTAGGGAGTTTAGTATGACAGTAGTCGTTGGTTTAGTCAAAGAACTGTATGTAAAAAGTAGTTGTAATCAAAACTGAACTGAAAATGAAGATGCTTGTTTTTTACATTGTAATAAAGTAAAGGTACAATACCCACCCCCTATTTCAGAGTTTCAAAGTGGTGGTTATGTTTTCAAATGTATATTACTTGTGCTAAAACAAACCCAGGCAGTTATATTGTTCACCTTTTTTTTTCTGAAAAGGCCCCCACATTTTTCAGACCTGATTGGAAAATTTTGGACACCCCTGCCCTATCATAGCTAACATTCTTAAGTGTCATACAAGCATAAAAATAAGTTAACTACTGTCAAGAGGAACATTTTTAACGTGACATTAATAATAAAGATGTATGATAGCAGCTGGGATAGGCTCATGCACCCCTGCGATCCCGAGAGGGACAAGGGGTAGAAAATGGATGGATGGATGGTTATGATGGTACTGAATTAAAATGGTGTTTAAATATGAATACAAATGTGTATGCATGTAAATTGACAATAGGGCATCATTGAAGTATTTAATACACATACAAATTTGGGCAAAACCAGGTCGGATACATGCATTTTCTAGTCATTTGTAAAAGGGCAGTGTATTGTTATGAATATGATCACTTTTGCTTTTTTGATTCTCATTCGTCTTAAATTTATGCAAAGACTAAATGCATATACATACAGGACTGTCTCAGAAAATTAGAATATTGTGATAAAGTCCTATATTTTCTGTGATGCAATTAAAAAAATAAAAATGTCATACTTTCTGGATTCATTACACATCAACTGAAATATTGCAAGCCTTTTATTATTTTAATATTGCTGATTATGGCATACAGCTTACGAAAACTCAAAAATCGTATCTCAAAAAATTAGAATATTTCCTCAGACCAAGTAAAAAACAAAAGATTTATAACAGCAAAACAAAATGTCAATTAATGCACTCAGTACTTGGTTGGGAATCCTTGTATATAATATATATGTGTGTTAATATAAGACAGTATGATTAAATACAATTAATGCACATTTGACATAGCATATATTGTGAAACTCTAGGTTTGGATGATTCAGAGCAAATGTTTTATTAAAAAGTAGTTGCACAATTGCAGGCTTGTTCACTCGATATTGATTTGTACTATTCCCTCTGTGGCTTTCACCAAGTCCCAGACTCTCACATGTTGGTCTCTCTTTTCTCACAGCATACAAAGATATACAATATACTAATACAGTAATACCAATTTAAATATGTGTTGTCTGCTGTCTAGGAAGATGCTTTGTTTACATATAGATGATGGGATGTGCGATCTTAACACAAGTAGACTCTCAAAACATATGCTAGTGCTAAGTGCAATTAGATTACTGTTTACCTTGGGTTTGCTAAATCAGCAGTTTTTAAACTGGGGTCCAGGGACCTCTTGGGGGCTGAGAGCCTTAGGTTGGGGTCAGCGCAAAAGTTTGCGATAATGTTTTGAAATTGTGGCGAATCAGTAAAAGGTGCATAACTATGAATAGTAACCATGAAGCCAAAAATATTCTAGCTCTTCACTTTGTTGGGAAACACAATTCTTTACTGCTGATCTAAATAATGGACAGAAATGTAGGTCTATCCACTTCAACAGAGGTTGTGAAAGCCACACCGGCAAAGCTTTGAGAACATGCCAAAAGTTATATGTAGTTTGGTTTTATTGGGAACAATGATTAAGGCCAAAATGTGCCCTCAGGTGCTTGCAAACTAACCAATGAAGTGA
This sequence comes from Nerophis lumbriciformis, assembly GCF_033978685.3. Classification (NCBI taxonomy): domain Eukaryota; kingdom Metazoa; phylum Chordata; class Actinopteri; order Syngnathiformes; family Syngnathidae; genus Nerophis; species Nerophis lumbriciformis. The sequence goes on along the minus strand of NC_084558.2, from coordinate 16,736,051 downwards.
AGGCTTAATTAAAACTGTTACAATGTTCTCTTTTTGCCAGCAATTTTTGGATATCCCTGGCTGACAGCATAATACATTTTGTGATTCCTTTTTGCTTGTATTACAGAAAATTACTACACTTTTATGTGATTTAATTAACAGATTTTAGTTTAATAATTTGTCTTTCATTCATGAAGTATTTAAAACTGGTTTCGCAATAGCATTGAGACTGTAAATGATTCACA